>NW_019416615.1:30395-120777 GCF_000390285.2 Anoplophora glabripennis | reverse complement strand
GCTGACAGCAAGGAGGGAATACATTTGAAAGACTTGATAAAAACGAAATTGATTTCAAACATATACATTTTTCCTAAATCCCATGTACATTGTTATCAACAATAAATTATCCACAACAGATGATTTTTGTAATGTTTTTAAAAATCTAGATTAATTAAAAAAGACTAGGAAGCTGTGATATATTTATTGGAATAAAAAATACAGTTGATAAATCCTTTTAATATATTTAATGGTTTATAAAAACATCGTAATCATTACCCAGCAATATTTAAGGTTACATAAAGTTTTCTTTACTTGATTAATATAATTAGTAATACTTGATATAAAAGCATTTATTTCTCAGCAAACTTTTTATCTAAAAAATTAGTTATAGCTGCAAAACTTTTGTAACATTACTAAAATAGAGCTGAAAACACGAACAATGAGTAATAATGTAATTTCTATCACAGAACCTTCAAAATTGCATCCAACATTTTCTTTGACTTGAACGAGAGATGGGCGCGAGTGTACATTTTATTTCTTTAGAATAAATTAACATAATTCTCGTTATTTTACCAGTTCACATGATTTACGAATTTTAAATGAAGGATACAAATCTTCGCGAGGATAATACGATATATTTGCTATATATAATAATTATATTGTACATAGTTTACACACAATTCATTTTTGAACGCGTACGCAACTTTACCAGAATTTGACGCGCAATATCTCCGATGTCCGAGGTCTGTAGGTTCGCAGTGTGTACAACTGCTAGTCAATTATTAGCGCTGTTACCACATCTACATAGTCTTTATGCGTTAATTAAATATAATTTAAAACTACTTAAATATGATATTTTTATGTTGTTAATTAGTCAATATGTATGCTATGTGCATATGAGTAGATTTCTTTGCTATAAAGATAATGTTTATCGCAAATAATTTCAATAGAATTTAATTTTTTCAAATTGGCAGCGGGCTTTAGTCTCATAAGAAAAGCATAGGACTCCCCCTGCGCTCCTCACTTCCCTCGGATCCCGATATACCTCCTTAAATGCGACCGGCATGTCGGTCAACTGGGTAAAAAAAATCGTATATTTAATTTTTTCTTCAAATTGCTTGTTAGAAAGTGTACTTTACGACGGACTATAATATGTTATTTTCGAAAAGAAATCGGGGCGATCAATCAAGCAATCAAATTTTGTACTTCTTTTCTTGTACAAAACTATCGAACTATCGAAGGGATAATCAGTAGCGTAGAGATTATAAAGTTTTCGGTGATGGCGAAATTCAAGATATTTGCGCGTAAACCTTTTTCAATATCTGCTTTATTATTATATCTCAGTGTGCTTGGTGTTTTTCCAACCCTCTACCAACGACAGTAGACGCCCAAAAATCGAAAAAAATCCTATAATTCCAGACTGCCTAATAAATCAAAAATTAACCACCCATACCGCTAATTGGCGGGATTTGCCAGGAACGCCACTGAGGAGAAACAATAATTACGCTGTCAAAGGCAAGGCCAGAGGAAATGTAATGCGAACCACTATAATTCACGATAAAAGGCCCCGGATATTTCTACCACGTGCAGGAATAACGACCCCGAAGCCTCTTAAGCGTAATTCTAATAATAATATTACCCATTATATTTTCTACGTTTACGTTTCCTGTCGGAATAAAAAAGAAACTCAATTAATGAAAACCTAGAAAGCATTCAAATTGTTTTATGGCGATTAAATCATGATGAATAACAATGTAATTTATTACGCGAAAACGCGTTATTACTCGTAGAAAACTACTATTGTATTTCTTTAAATCAATAATAGTATTTCCGAAGTCAGTTGAACATGTATAAAAACGTCTAGCAATAAAATTTAATGAGACCCTAAAAAGTTTTCTACTAAAGCTAAAAAATAATAATTTGTATAAAATGTGTAGAAAATTTCTATCAACTATTTTATTATACTCCCTTGTTACTCATAATACAGAAAAAAAGTTTATATAAAAGTTGTACAGAATCAAGAAACCTAAACTACAAAATTAATTTGATACATACAGGGTAATGAGTAAAAACGGGACACGCCAAATATAACATTCTTTAAATGGAACACCCTGTATATTTTGTATATTTTTTTCACATATGGATTTCCGAGAAAATTCTATATATGGCAATATAAACAGTTTATCATTTTAGTGCGGGATTGCCAAGTTATGTAGAAAATTCCTCGAATTTTGGGAAAAACATGACCTCGAAGAAATTGTATTAACTTTCAGCTACTAACACTTGGAACAAAATAATTAGACAGAGTTAAAGGCAAATGTTAGACAAAGGCTCCATTAGCTAATATCGATATTTTATACAGGCCATTTTTTATAATACGATCATTTTTAGAAAGTTCAAACTTGATTTTCTAAAATTTTCCAATGGAACACCCTGTATTTTATTGTTCTATTTTATTCACATATCGGTCCACTTCAACTTTTATTAAGCATGTTCTATATCTAAAATTGTTAGTTTTTAAGATATAGCAACATTTCTGAAAAAACTTAATTTTTATTATTTCATAGAATACCACAAATAAATATTAACTAATAAAATTTACTCAAAATGGAGTGATAAATTATTAACTGACAAGTTGACACAATGTGACAGTTTTTTCCAAAGCCATTTCGTGCGATCGAAAATAATAAAAAATTAGGTTTTTCCAGAAATGTAGCTATATCTTAAAAACTAACAACTTTAGGCGTAGAACATACTTAAAAAAACTTGAAGTGTACTGATATGTGAATAAAATAGAACAATAAAATACAGGATGTTCCATTAGAAAAATTTTAGAAAATCAAGTTTGAACTTTCTTAAAATGATCGTATTATAAAAAATGCCCTCTATAAAATATCGATATTAGCTAATATAGGAGTCTTTGCCTAACATTTGCCTATAACTCTGTCAAATATTTTTGCCCCAAGTGTTAGTAGTTGAAAGTTAATACGACTTCTTCGAGGTCATGTTTTTTCCAAAATTCGAAGAATTTTCTACATAACTTGGCAACCCCGCAGTAAAATGTTAAACTGTTTATATTGCCATATATAGAATTTTCTCAGAAATCCATATGTTTAAAAATATACAGGGTGTTTCATTTAAAAAATGTAATATTTGGCGTGTCCCGTTTTTACTCATCGCCCTGTATATTTCAAATTAATTTTGTTCCTTAGGTTTTTTAATTCTGTACAACTTTTATATAAACTTTCTTTCTGTATTACGAATATCAAGGGAGTTAATTTACTTTCTCACACCCTGTATGTCCATTGGACCAACATATTTTAATTATTTATGTCCTCTATTTTCTTTATATACATTGTAAATTGCCCACCGAGTTATGTCTCTCGTCATGTCATCGATATTTTGCAGCTTGTTTAATAACACGAAAAATTGTGGACACTAAAACTTTAGTTAATATGTGAATTCTATTTTTAATTTCATTATCTGGTTTTTCATTTTCTTCCTTTCTTAAACAATCGTAAATATTTAAAATGAGACGCTTATAATGAACAAGTAAATCTTTATTTTGAAATTCTAAATCTGTTTCATCAACTTCTACTAATTCAATATTGTCTGGCGTAATTTCGTTTTGTACCGTTTCAAAAAGTCTCCAAAGTGCCATGTTGTAATAATATTAGTAAACAAAATTTCTCTCTTATTTCTCCCTTTCGCAATTGTAATATGAATGATTAATAGAAGGTGCCTATAATAATCACACCAAATTCCGCATTGCTGCACTGCACTGCTACGCAATTCGTCAACGACTGAAATTTATGACCGGTCGCCTAGTGCGGTTGTGTTTGTGCGCCGTTTGTTTCGAACAAAAAGTTCGTGTGAATATAGGTCGTAAATCGCTTCTTAACCGAGATACAGACCATCAAAACAAGGTAATGACTAATCTCCCGTGTTCGAAATTCATTAGACTTGACCTATAAAAGAAGTATCGACTGCAAACGCTTAATTAAACAATCTAATTTGATTCACGTCCGTGAAATCGCATTGATCACTGGTCACTTTAAAATTTTACGCCCGACTATAAACCGCAGAAATTTTACGGTGTTGATTCTAGAGGTACTTGAGCATCCCACAACATCGGAAAAAATACTTCCTGGTGATTCATTTTGAACAGCTTAAAATATAGGTCGATCGCAAACGTATTATGGAATGACTGGAGCTGTTTTCAAGTTTAGTTTGAACGCTTATAACGTCATTTCAGTCTCAGATGTAATGTATGACGTTTTGAAAAACACTCGCGGTATTTTTCGCAAACAGGACAAAGGATATCTCTTACATGTTGTTCTAATTCCACTATAAATGTTTACGACAAATAAAATTATTAAAAAAATTTTAATTTAGCGGCAGTTCAAATGCTTTGGCAGTAAATGTGACACTTTAGTGCTCGACAGTTGTCAGTAAAACTACGCTTTAAATGTCGATCGGCGAAAGAGAGATTTTTTTCTGGAGACAATTATCTGAACTGATCCGAAAATCGACCCCAGTTGTTATAGCGTCAAAATTTAAATTTACCCCGATAAAAATTTAATAGTGTCTGACCGTAGGTATTTGCCGGCAATTTTCTCATAAGCATCTCCGAACCTAAGGGGGTCTTTAAGGAAATATATGACGCTGATCCGAGATTTGGCAGCTTATCAAGAAATTGTTTGTTCGGCTAAGGATTCGAATCCAGGGGCTTCGGCTAAGCTGCATTATAGAGAAATGGACTCGTGAATCAGATACGTTCATTCACGTTGGTCTATTAATCAATATGAAAGGGAAAAAACCGAGACGAATAGGTATCTATTATTCGAGACGGGGATAAGATATAATGTACGAGGTTTGTACATAAAATAACCGAGTTGTATATTTTTAAACTATATTCCAAACAGCAACAAAATTAAATCTTGAGCAGTTTGAATTTAAGCAGAATGCTATCCTGTTCCGAACCCTTACGAAGGGCAGTTATTCTAATTGTTCATAAGTTCAAAAATTCGACAAATGTTTAAATAAGCGCCAGAGCTTTCCTAATTGACGGATTCGAATTTTTCAAAAATAGTTTGAAAGCGTGACAGCCCTTCTATATGTAATTAAATTTTCAATTATCTAAGGGCCTTGATTTTTGCTGTGCAAAATTTTAAAAATTTGCAATTTTTTTTTTCAAAATCTGAATTGCAAAATTATTATGCAAAATCTATCGAACCGATTTCGATGAAATTTGGTGTGATGATTCTATATAACATGAAGTTTTCTTGAGCCAAGTATGAAGGTCCTATACCCAATTTAAATACCCCAAAAAAAATCCCTAAAAAGTAATGTTTCTTAACCCCATTTTTGGCAATTTTTTCAATTTTTACAATAATAATCATTATTCATTCGATTTGTAACTAGTCATATTTTGTATAAAAATTAATTACAAACATGTTTTTCCGCTTCCATTTTCGCCTAAAATCAACTCTTGAAAAGATACATAATTAAACAGGAAGAAAAATATAACATTTTTCGAATTTTTTTAACATATTGTGCCGCCAAAAGTTAAGCCCACGTTTTTTTTATACGTATAGAAAAATTTTCATTTCTAGTGATATTTGAAAGCCAAAAATCTCCGTAGGTATACGATTCACCAAAATATGGACTTTCTGTAACAGATACCGTCTAGACTAGAAAGTAATAAATTAAAAGTAAAAAACCTTTTTAAAAAACAAGCTTTTATTAAATGCGCTAAAAAGAAAAAAATAAACTTTAACTTTAAAACTTTTACTATCAACTTATAACGTCATTACACAATTTATATGTTATAAAAGCTTGCCGCGAAATTTAAGTACTCGTATTTACTTAGTTTGAATTATTTCTTTTTAGCGCATTTAAATGCCCATATTGTAGGCAAGCATAAAAAATAATTAGTCCGCCATCTTGGGCGTTCCACCATGTAGGATTTAGAATAACGTCACACAGCTAATTATGTATTGTCATCCAAACCGAATGTGTATACAAAATTTTAGCTCAATCGGTTGAAGATATCTGCTTCAAAATTGAGTTTCAAGCTTTAGAAGCCCGCCATATTGGATTTAGAGTGACGTCACTTTATTTTTCGAGTTATTCTTAGCAAGCCCTTTCATTTGATACCCATATTGTAGGAGTGCATTAAAAAACTAATTAGTCCGTCATCTTGCATGTGCCGCCATGTTGGATTTAGAATGACGTCACACAGTTAACCATGCATTGTCATCCAAACTGAACGGTATACAAAATTTCAGCTCAATCGGTGGAGGATATCTGCTTCAAAATTGAGTTGCAAGATTGCACCCGAACAAACATACATTGCAAGTTAAATAAAAGCTTGCAAAAATACGGATTCAATATTTTTTAACCATTGAAAGCACCCCGATTCGGAACACCCTTTAAATATCCAGCGGGATATGAAAGGGGGGAATGCATACACGAATATTGCCCTATTTCCTGGTGAGCTAGTTAGCGGTTCCACGTCCCGACCACATGTAATAACCAGCACGGAAAGCCATCATCGGGTCGGGTGCCCAGGAGACGCTATCGCACTGGCTCATCTCTACTCCGGGGCATTATCGGTGATCCGTCGGACGTAAATTATCGTTTTTTAGTCAACAGCTGAAACAAACCGGCGTCGTCCTCCTCCCTAATAGATTTCCTTCGATATTACATTTTCCGAGACATTTTCTCTCCCCCCTATATCTGTCACTCTCAGAGGATTGTTTATTTCGCAATTTATCCCCCGCCCTGCCCTCACGTTTCCGGTAATTTCCCATCGAGATCCTCATATTTTTCCCGGGATGGCGCGCATTTTTTAATTTTCGATGAAACGACGCTTCTAACGCTTGTTTTTTTCTCAAAGTATACGGATATTCATCGAACATTCTATCTCTCTCCACCTAATGTAATAATACACAAAGGCGCACTTCGCAAACTAAAATAAAAAGGCTAACCTCCGTTGCTTTTCGTAAGCCTTCGGAACACGATCGCATTCTGCTTAAATTTAAACTGTTCATGATTTAATTTCGTTGCTGTTTCGATTAATTTAATATAAAAAAAAAATAATAGAAACAGCGTATTTTCTTTAGAATCTCACTTTTGAAACTTTTTAATATTACTTGTTTTAACTTTCCTAAATGTTTCCCTATCTACCGGAGTACTTTCAACTGAAAAATTATGCACGGCGATGTCTTCTTACAGAATGTAGTGGCGTCTGGATAAACGCTGAAATACTTCTCTGGAATATTCTACGAGGGTATCGCAAAGTGTATTCTCTTGAAGCTATAACGGCATTTTTCAAACATTGAAAATAAAATGCCAACATATCACACGCTTCCACATTCGTAAAAGGCATTTCCCTTGTTCACAAGTACTTTTCCAACACAAAAAACACTAATTTTGCACGTAGCAAGAGCTGTCACATTTCGTATGGCATAATTTTTCAGTTGTCTATTTCCATCGGGCATAGCCTGCCTCGTTATAGAAACAATAATCTTTATAACTACTCATATTTGGAATTACTAAAAAAATGAAATATTGCAGTTATTAAAAAAATTTCAAAATAAAGCAATAATTCTTTTTAAAGGCATAGGCATATAGGTATAATTTCACAATTTAATTTTGGCTTGGATTATGTCAATGTTATTTAGAGAACTAAATAAAGGAGGAGATTGTGATTTTTTGTCACCCAAATTATGCAATGTTTCAAGTTGACTGAGTTTCATAGCAACCGTCACGGCTCCTTTATTTTGTCGATTAGATACTTCAAAAATTGTTGAATTCCCGAAGTTTGGGTGTGAAAATGTGTCATTCTGAAGAGATTTTACAGAAAGCAAGCGAAATATGCTCGGAACTGCTGCCCACAAAATCCAGAAGCAGGTATGAAGCTGAGTTAAGCCGATTTATGGACTGGTGACTAGCCAAAAATGTCCAAACTTTCTCAAAAAACGCAGTAATGGTGTATTTTGAAGAACTATCTAATATAAATTTTCGACGTTGTGGACGATATTTTCGATGCTCAAGTCAACGTTAAGTGCCAATCACAACATAGATCTTGGAAGCTATAAAAAGTTGCAAGCGCTAATCAAACGAAAATCTGAAAACTACGTCCCAAAGAAGTCCCAAATCCTCACAGAACATGATTTTTGCCGGTTTTTGACGAAAGCATCAGACGACAAATATTTACTTATCAAGGCGGTGGTGGCAGTTGGACTATCTGGGACATGTCGAAGGGAGGAATTATGTTATCTCAAAATAGAAGGCACCAAAGATTTCGGCAGTGCTATGTTGATTAAACTGAAGAATACAAAAACAAAGGTACCAAGGTGTTTTACAATTACAGGAAACCTTTACACTATCTTAAAAAAGTACTGTGCTCTTCGTCCTCCTAATCTGAAGACAGGCAGGTTTTTTTTAAACTATCAAAACGGAAAATGTTCAAGCCAAAACGTTGGCATCAACAAAATTGGAAACATGGCTAGGGAAATCGACAAGTTTTTGATGCTAGAGAATCCAGAAAGTTACACGGGACATTGTTTTCGGCGTTCATCGGCCACAATTTTAGTCAATTCTGGCTCAAATCTGCTTGCCCTCAAACGCCATGGAGGGTGGAAATCCAGTACAGTTGCCGAAGACTACGTTGATGACTGTTTGAGAAATAAAATGGAAGTTTCGAAAAAGATAGTCTTCAGTGTCATCTGCTGCCACAGAACCAGAACAACGATCGTCTACTAGAATACAACAAGAAAACAACGACCGCACGCTGAAAAACTGCACTAAAAACACGACACCAAAAATATTATATATTACCGAAAACAAGGTGCACAATAATACTGCTTTTCCCAGCGTAACCTTGAAGGAATGTTCAAATGTTACCATAAATATTAAATATTAGTTTCTTTTGTTAATGCGTTAGCAATTTTCTTAATAAAAACGAGTTAAATTAAAAGTTGTATTTAATTTGTTAATGCGTTGGCAATTTTAGTAATAAAAACGATTTAAATTAAAATTTGATTTTTGTGGTCTCTGTTTGCAGTCGTATAAAAAGTATCGTAAAAAACTCGTTTGAAAACCTCTTTGCACACTCGCTCGACTTGTGACCCTCGCCTTCGGCTCGGTCCACCAATATGTCTCGCTCGTGTGCAAAGAGTCGTTTTCAAACCTTGTTGTTTAATATATTATTATTAATAGTTCTTTAAAATGAGCCATCGTTTATTGAAATCGATTAAGGCATTTAGAAGTTATGACAATTTAAAAATTTCAAGATTGCGTCGTTCATACTGACGTTGCTATGGTAATAACAAAAAAAAGTCCGAACAAAACTTGTGAAGGGTTTAACAGTGTATCTAAAAAATTTATTTGCAACTTAGGTTATATAAGCGAAATTTCGTAAAACTGACAATTTTTTGTAACACTATAGCAGTTGCGCCTTCTAGCGGTGAAGTTACAAACTTCAATATAAAATATTTTAAATCAATTTCTTTTGGTCGTATTTGTCAATAGATTTTTTACCCCATAATCGTAGCTCGTCTAGTTTTCTGTATACAGCCGCTCGATACTGTTAATGGATCACCCTGTACAGTGTTGAAATTAATTCACTTCGGCTAAGGCCTGTTCTCCTGGCGACTTAAAATCACTCATTAATGAGGACATTTACTCTGATTTAGGTACAAGTGCACCAAATACGAGTTTACGTGAAGAATTTATTTATTTATGTATATTTGAGTGAAAGTATTCAGTTTTAGTTCAAATGAGTAAAATGATCAAAATGCCCAATATTGAGTGAAAATGTACTCAATCATTTCACTCAGTAGATTCACTCCGAATCACACTGTATACACCACGCAATAAACAATCCTATTCTACCAGTTAAACTTATATGGCGAATTGAATTAGACTAAAGACTTAATTAAACTCCGTTTTATACGGCGTTAAAATGATTTTATATAGCAATAAAGTCCGAGCGAAATAAGGAAATTAATTTATCAGATAGGCCGCTCGAACGCGCTATATATCAATCGAAATTGCTCGCTCTTGATTTTAAAAGGTCGTCTCGTTAAATTCATTTGTCGGATGAATGTACAACAACGTTACAATTCATCATCGGGGCGAGTTTAGCGGCAGGTGAATCAAGTGGTTTCATTCATCTTCGTCGTTTGGTTAGATACTTGCTTATAAATGTACGGAGTGATTTATTTTGACGGAGCAAACGTTAAATAGACGCACTTCCTCACAGAAAAATGGCGCAAAAAGGACGAAAAAATTGTTATCGTGGTGTATTTAAAGATTTTCGTTATACTTAAGATAACTTTACAAATAATGAATTGTCTAAGGATATTTTCGGTTTTTTTTTATCCTCAAAATATCCCAAAAATATCCTCGTGTTAAAACCGCTGCGATTTTTCTTTCATTGGAAACGAATGATTGAAATTGTTACCTTTGTAACAAAAAAAATCAAGGATAAGTTTTGTATGTTTTACTAAATTTTTTTAATCAACTTTATTGCTCCGAAAAAAAGTTGTTTATTAAAAACCGTTAGAAACGTCTTATAGAGAATATTTGGAAGTTTTCGGAACCCTGCTTAGATTTTCTGTACGATTATTAGTTCCGAATAATTTATTGTCACAACCAAAAATGTCATTTTTGCTTTGAACGATGATAACTCGGCTTAAAATCATCACACAAAGCTTTTGAACAACTCAAATGAAAGAGGATGAATCAAATTAAAAGAGCTGACAGGTGGAATTTCCAAAAAAAAATATTGAAGCCCGTGGACTTTTCAAAAGGGGAGCAAAAATTTTGAACATTTTTTTATCCCTTAATTTTTGTGATTTTTACATTCAAAACAGTTCTAACACTATTTTTTTCGTGTGTTACTTTAGAAGAAACACCAGTTTGTCAAATTAAGAAGCAAAATCTCGATCTTTAAGGAGGTATATCGGATTTACTCAAATGCACAGATGCACTTGAAATTTGTAGAAATTGTGAAACAAAACTTTTCCATAACTAGTACACAGTTTTATCTTATTTTTGATGTAAAACTAATGTTAAGTTTTGAACATAGCACAGCTGTATTAATTAGAAACAGAAACCAATAATTGCATTTCTGTCTGACTTGAGGATTAATGTGGCAACGTCGCAATCAGCTGACAGCAAGGAGGGAATACATTTGAAAGACTTGATAAAAACGAAATTGATTTCAAACATATACATTTTTCCTAAATCCCATGTACATTGTTATCAACAATAAATTATCCACAACAGATGATTTTTTGTAATGTTTTTAAAAAACTAGATTAATTAAAAAAGACTAGGAAGCTGTGATATATTTATTGGAATAAAAAATACAGTTGATAAATCCTTTTAATATATTTAATGGTTTATAAAAACATCGTAATCATTACCCAGCAATATTTAGGGTTACATAAAGTTTTCTTTACTTGATTAATATAATTAGTAATACTTGAGATAAAAGCATTTGTACGGAATAACAAAGGAACATAAATATTTCTCAGCAAACTTTATATCTAAAAAATTAGTTATAGTTGCAAAACTTTTGTAACATTACTAAAATAGAGATGAAAAACACGAACAGTGAGTAATAATGTAATTTCTATCACAGAACCTTCAAAATTGCATCCAACATTTTCTTTGACTTGGACGAGATATGGGCGCGAGTGTCATTTTATTTCTTTAGAACTAAATTAACATAATTCTCGTCGTTTTACCAGTTCACATGATTTACGGATTTTAAATAAAGGATACAAATCTTCGCGAGGATAATACGATATATTTGCTATATACAATAATTATTTTGTAAACAGTTTACTCACAATACATTTTTGAACGCGTACGCATCTTTACCCGAATTTGACGGGCAATATCTCCGATGTCCGAGGTCTGTAGGTTCGCAGTGTGTACAACTGCTAGTCAAACTACTTAAATATGATATTTTTACGTTGTTAATTAGTCAATATGTATGCTATGTGCATATGAGTAGATTTCTTTGCTATATAGATAATGTTTATCGCAAATAATTTCAATAGAATTTAATTTTTTCAAATTGGCAGCGGGCCTTAGTCCTATAAGAAAAGCATAGGACCCCCCCTGCGCTCCTCACTTCCCTCAGATCCCGATATACCTCCTTAAGAAAAGTGAACCCAAAATATCAGGTTTTGTGCGTGTAAGTTATTTTTACGTTTCTCTTCGCTCTCACAAATAAAATTTTTATGACCTACTTTTCTAAAGATAGGCTTCGAGTGAATAAAATATAAGAAAACTTAGCCAGTCCTACTGAATTCAAAAGTCTCTCTAACCCAGAAAACAGCTGTCATCTTTCAAACTAAACTCCCCCAGGGGCGAAAGTTGAGGGAGTACCCTCCTCCCACCGGACACGGAACTCTCAAGCTGTGACGTTCATGAAACGGAGACACAGTTAAAAAGTGCGTAGCCACTACAAAAATGCCGTTAAAATCAACGTAAAAATACTGCACTTAATTGATTGAGACGGTAAACTGCCCAGAGGGCCGCTATATTTTAATCTCTGTATGGTTTTAGTGAAAAACTGTTTGTATTATGGAATAAAAACCTTGGAATTAAATTAAATTTGATCCCGTTTGTACCTTTTTGCGCCTACATCTGCCTGAAGTTTCGGCCGAATGGACCAACTGTTACAAATTCCCCCGCTCGCCCGTAAACATTTCATTTTGGTATTCACGTAG
Source organism: Anoplophora glabripennis (assembly GCF_000390285.2). NCBI lineage: Eukaryota > Metazoa > Arthropoda > Insecta > Coleoptera > Cerambycidae > Anoplophora > Anoplophora glabripennis. The sequence goes on along the minus strand of NW_019416615.1, from coordinate 108,037 downwards.
CGAATATATCGCCCATTTACTGTCTAATAATAGGCCCACAAATTAAAATTTGTTTTGCGTTTACGCCCAACTGGGTGTTTTACAACGAAGGACACGAGCGTCCACAAAAAGACGCCAAAGGGAAAGGGAAAATACTAAAATATTGTGTTTTTATGGCAGATATCCACCTGACCTTGAAGAAACTGAGATGGGAATCAAACATTAAATGACATTTCATTTAAAGTCTTTTATATCGTTTCTAATAAATTAAAAATAAAACTAAAACACAAATATACATTTTGAACTCAGTTTAGATTTTGCCTGCTAAGGTTATGTTCAAGCATAAATTTAAATTATACAGTGTGTCACCTAACGGATGTTACATACTTCAAGCGTTTAATCTAGAACCCAAACGGTGTCGATTTAACCAAACTTGCTTAAACGAAATATACATTGAAGACGCATCTAATTCAACGAAAAATATGAAATTCAAAAAATCATTAAACCTTTCGAAAAATTCATCGATCCAATCGCAACATTCTCTAATATATCGTAAAGTAAAAAGAAAAATTACATACCATTATTCAAAATGGTAAGTTAAAAATATTATTGTTTGTTGTTATTGACGTCTTAGACCAGGGCGGATCTGTTTTGAGGTGGATGTGACAGAGCAAGCCATTTTTTTCTGGATTTTCTTCAGTACAGCTCACATAATAAAAGTGTAGATCCCTGGATCTGGGCGAGGTTCGGAACATTTTCAACATTGCAAAAATGTTTAAAACATTGAAAAAAATACCTATTTTATCTGAATTTTTTACTTATATCTCGGAACTTATATCTATGCATTTTGGGAGAATATTGAAATGGAAAACAGTTTTAGAATTGAATTTTGCACAATATACTGTAAGTTAAAAATGTTTAAATTCATTACCGATGTTGCAAAATAGCAATAATTGATGAAAAAAATTATTTAAAAATATTTTAATTGCTCCGAGGGCATTCTAATTTTGGTAAAACAAACTTTAGAGTATAATAAAACAACACACCAAATTTCATTAAAAACGGTTAGATAGTCTTCGCAAAATAATTTTTAAGAAGAAAGTGCAAGTGAACTCGACAATCAGATTTTAGAAAATGATATTTTGCAGTCGCAGGACGAGTAAATCGACGACGAAATAGATTGTGATAATACTGATGAGGCATTTGAAAAATCACCAACTAGTAAAAGAATTAGATTAGATTAAATGTAAATAAAAATTGAAATAAATAGTTAAGTAAACGAAAAAATTAAAATTATAATTATTCACATTTAATTTTTTTTTTAAGATTTTTAGAAATTTATCGTCCAACTAAAAATTAATACCAATTTTCAGTTGTTTATTTAAATAATTATTGTTTAAACAATTTTATAATATTTAAACAAACTTACTAGTATTACCTGGTGCAACATGCAAAAATTTTGGTCGTGAATATTAGCATAGTAAATAAATAAACATAATAAATTAATCATTTTTTAAAGTAACTGTTTATCGGCATGTCAAAAGTCCAATAATTAATAATAAAAGGTCATAAAAATCATCGAATTTGGTCCATTAGACGCTGAGATAAGTGAAGTTTTTCCGAGCGTCCCAGTTTTGAACTCGAGAAATCAGATCGGAGTGTGTTTACTCCCCCAACCACTGATACCACATTTTAAATGGGACACCCGTGATTGCAAATTTTGAAAATTTATATCTGGAAAGTACTCAAAAAACAGCCCTTATACCCTTATAGTTTTAGTGTAAATAAGGGTTAACTTTAACGGGCTATAACTCCGAAAATAATGGGCGGATAATCAGGTTTTTTTTAAATACTCGTCTTTCACACCATATTTTAAAATGAAAAAAACATTAAATTATTGCAATTGTTTATGTGTGAAAATTGCAACAATATTTAAACAGTCACCACGGTTCACCTAATCGTCCGATTTTAATTTTTCAAAAATCATTTTAAAGCTTGACAGCTCTTCTTTCTGTGGTGAAATTTTCAAGTATTCAAAGGTTTTAGATTTTTAGAAATTTGATTTTGAAAATTTTTTAATTTAAAAAATATAAAAAATTTAAACAATTATTATGTAAAAACTATCAAACCGAATTGGATGAATTTTGGTGTGATGATTCTATACACTAAGAAGTTTAATTGGGAAAAGTATGAAGATCCTAGGTATTATTCAAGTGTCTGAAAAAAATTGACATATAAACTAGCATTTTTTGCAATTTTTTAAATGGTTTTTCCGATTTTTGCAATAACAATAATTATTTTTTCGAATTGCAACTAACTCTATCTTGATCAAAATTTAAATACAAAACTTTTTTTCCTTTTCCATTTTTGTCTAAAATGAATAGTTGCTAAGTTGTCGCCGAGAAATCCAAGAAAAAAATTATTTTTTTGCAATTTTTTATACTTTTTTGCATTAAAAATTAAGCCCACGTTTTTTTATTTGCATAGAAAAATTATCATTTCTGATGTTGTTTAGAAGCCGTTAAAGCAAAAATCTCCGATCATATGCGTTTTACCCAAGTATACCCTTTTTAAAACAGATACCGCCTGGTCTACTAGGGATCTATAATTTTATTACGTAAGTTGAAAGTATTCCAGCAAAAATTAGCTTGTCCCCTCTTACATCCAAGAAGTTATATTTCGACAGATACGCCCTGGTCTACCTGGTGAATTTCTGATTCTTAATTGGGAGTTAATTATTGCGAAATATCCTGTTATAAGTGAAAATTTATAATCCCTCGGATTGCTCTTAAGCTACAGTTTAAAACGCTATATCTTATTGGTTAATTTATGGTAATGGGTCTGCATGAAATATTTAAAAATAAGCCCGAGACATTATTTACGATAGTAATAAATTTAAGAAACGGTCTCTGTGCCTTACTACATAATGAACTAAGTAATGTATCCGAGAAATATTAGAAACTTTCCTGAATATGCTCGTTAAACGATTTCGAACCGCCTCAAATAACTTTACCCCCTTACGTCACTATTATTTTATTACTATATTTATTCTAAGAGAAAATGGGCTGTCTGGTGTTACCAACATGTTTATCAGGCAATATATTTAATCAGATTAAGAAAATAACATTTTACTTTTAAGAAAAATATTGCGTAGTCTTTGATATTCACAGGAGTGATAAATTTAAACACAGTGTTGTAAATAATTAAATATACGAGGGTCACTACGAAATATTTGAAATGTACTCAATTAAAGCAGATAAAATTATTTTGACACGTAGGTACCTACTGGATTTTACAAACAAAGCAGTACTGTTTATGTCATATGAAAGAAAAAACAACTACAAACCTCATTGAGCAGTAGTAACCTCGCTCAAAGTATAAATAAATAAATAAAACTATGATTTCTACTGTGTTACTCACCTCAAATTTGACGGACTGCTTTCCAAAACTAGATTCCTTGCTGTGCTAACTAGAAAACTGGAGCTAGAGCACGTATGAGTTAGTTGCTGTCCTATATTCAACACACGATATATAAATATGTCCGTACGAACCCACACGTCATTTGCGACACTAACAAATCACTTTACAGTGCAATGACTTTATTTTGGGTTACAAATCGCACCCTGGGGATCGATTTTAACAAAATACACCACAGAGAACCGACATTTACAAATAAAACTGGCTACAAGCGTTAGCGTCAATACAACAACACCGGCTTTACTCTATTGTTTTGCCGTAGCCAAAGCCGGCTTTGGGATTATAAAACCAATTATGTACACGTATTGGGTGACTTGAATAATTTTTAAAAAAAGGTAACTTACAACTTTTTTTCCACAGGAGGCTCTTTTTTGTTTCTTCTTATATAGTCAAAAAAAAATTATTCCTTTTTTTTGACATTGAATGAATTGTTATGTGTTGTGTAATACACTAAATTGTCAAATTATTGATGGCAAAAGCCAAGAATTTGTAATAGCTGTTTTACATTGACAATTTATTCATGAATAAATTGACGAAGTTCTTCATGATTTAATTCACGAATTTATTGGTAAACAGTGTGGTTTTACACTGCTACAGACTTTATCAAGTTTTTCGACGCATGAATCAGTTCTACCAACAAATCAAAGAAGCATTAAAATTTCAAAAATGTCACCTTTCCACTCATAATTGTAGTGACACAACAGCGGTACCGGTTTGTTACATATTATATAAATATTAGTTTTTGTAAGTAACAAATCAGTAAAAACAATGCAAAACTAGTACGACGCCACACAATTATTTACATATTCCAATAACATAACCTCATTACTGATCTGAAGCGCTAGAAATTTGTCATGAAGTTATTCGACAGCAGATTTAGTGCATTACACTTTTCAATAGAATATATAGCTTTTTTAGAAGATATGGCACACAATTGATTTTGAAAAACATTTGGCGTCTGTATCTCAAAAATTGAAAAAGACAGAGCGTTGGTCTTATTTTTTTAATATAAAACACCCTATATAGCTAATTTGCTTTAAATAATTTTGAGTCACCATAATACGTACCTGCCTTGTCTCAGTTCATTTCCAAATCACACTGTACATATTATTATTTTCATGTTCGCAGGCTCATTTTCGTACGTGGATCCCCGTCACAAGATCCGCACAGTGCAGTACATAGCAGACAGACAAGGTTTCCACCCAGTCCTCAACGAGAATGTACCAGACCTACCATCTGACACCCCTGTAGTGGCAGCGGCCAAAGAGAAGCACTTGAGAAAGTTCGCGGCGATCGCCACCGCTCATCAAGAAGGTTCGAATCAGGCGATCGTGCCGGTCGACACGAAAGCTGTGGAGTTCGCCAAGAACAAACATCTGTCCTTGTACCAGCAGATAGCCGAGGAACATGCTAGGCTGGCTGCGGAAACTGAGGCCTTGCGGAAGGCAGAGGGTATAAATGTCAGTCCGAATTCTTTGGACCACTACTAGAACATCTACAGAAGAAATATTTTATAAACAGAAATTATATGTAGATTTTGTAATATATTCAGATTTTTATTATTTCATGTTTTTTTATAATTAATTGTATATAATAAACAATTACGTTCAGTAATCTTATATTTTCCCTTCTTAAAGTCTCAAAATAATTGCTTATGGCCTATGGGTTTTAAGATAGTTAGTATTTTTTACTTTGAGCAAATTGTATCAGTGGCTACTGGTGTGATGGTTGTTAACGTGGAGGAAGAAGAAGAGATCTTAATTTACCTTGACAATCTTGACGTTTGTTAAATGTCAAAAACAAGGTCGACGAAGACGAAATCAGTAATCAGTTTGTGACGAAGAGAATAATACAACCTTTGTCCGTTTTAATTTTTTTAGGATTAGTGCGTCTCATTAATTTCAGTTAAACCATAATTAGTGAGGCATGTCGGGCCACAACTACATAAAGTCGACGAATCCTTTCGATGACGACGACATCGACGACCAAACATTTCTAAGAAACTCGAGACGACCCGTGCAACAACCCACTTTCGACGATCAAATGCAATCGTTTGCTGAAAAAAAGAAGGCCATAGAAGATCGCACGATAAACAGCTCTGAAAAGAGCATCAGCATTCTACGAGAGTCGGAACAGATCGGTATAGCCACAGCAGAGGAGTTAACGAGACAAAGGGAAAAGTTGGAGAAGACCGACAAGCAGTTGGACGAAATCAACGCGACCCTTAGATTTTCCCAGAAGCATATTAATGGAATTAAGTCTGTGTTTAGTAGCCTGAAGAATTACATGTCTGGGAAGAACGACCCCAGCCCAACGACATCCAGTTCTACCCCTAGCACGGTTAAGGTAATTCGTATTTTAAAACTTTGGATATAAGATTTAACTAATTACTATATTTAATTAATGAGTATTCGTTTCTTTATGCAGCAGTCAGCTTCTACTCAAAATTTGGAAGACAAACTGCCCAGTTACGATCGTTACGACAACCATCCCTCAACTAGGTTACGTGACAACGACTACAGTCCCTCACAGATGGTGGTAAACCAGTCCGGTAGCAAAGACTTCAGTGCCCGTTTGGACGCCAATTTGCAGGAAATGTGCAGTAATATATCTCGATTGAAAGGCTTGGCTACGGAGCTCGGCAGTGAAATTGAATCTCAAAATGACCTTATAACGGGTATCATGGATAAAACCGAAAAGGCCGATATGACAATTACCAAGCAAAACAAGGATATGCAGAGAATATTAAAGAAGTAATATGTTTTTTGTGAAGTTCACGATGGCAATGTTCTTCGTTCAGCTCTTTTATGTCAAATTATCTAAATTGCTTTGAAAAGTACAAATCATCTAAGTTTATATATACGGTGATTCATAATTGTCTTTTTATTGAAAGTGATTCGTCGAAAATTAAGAAAATAGACGTATATTTTCTTCAAAAGTCACCAGCGACAAATAAACAGCAATAAAAGGATATTTATGGGGCCCGTTGGCTATTTATCGCAACTGCGAGACATGTATTACTATGAATAAATACTCCGTATAAGAAAATTGATATATTAAATGATTCCAAAGAACTATTTTTTTAAATTAAAAATCGTACTACTTAATTTACTTATTAGCTAATTATTCCTTAGTATTTTATTGATATTTATAAGCTGTGCCCTTTATTTGTTCAGGTGTTATGAATTTATAAAGCAATATATTTGGTGTTTCTCAGACTTGCGTTTTATTTCACCGAAACGTTTGACCATTCATCAAAACTTGAACGACTAATATTGGTTATTAAAATTAAGTAACCTGTGCATTTTAACGAAAAAAAAATAGGGGAGGAGCCTAATGATGCACGTGCTGACATCTTTATATCATTACACGAAATAATGTAACAGATTTTCAAGTCCAGACATTAGTTATAAAAGGTTATTAACGTTGCTTGTTCAACACACAAAAAAAAAACAAATTAGTTTTAGTCTCGATGTCACACATTCACAAATTGTTTTTCTTTTTTGAAACAAAACTTACTCCAGTATCTCGCAAAAAAATCCTAACCCTGTTGTGATATTCTAAACATGATAATTGCAGGTGATTGCAGTATCACATGCACATGGAACGTACTCCGTTTTATTTTGAAAGAGGTCCTTTCCGATTGGTCGTATTTGTAATTTGCTGTCAAATCATTGTTTTGATGTCAAAAAGTTACAGAGCGTCCTTAACATTCGTATTAGTAACGTATCAAAATATTTAAAAAATCTGCAATCATCCATTCGATACCTGTGATTTTTGTGTTACCTCTAAACAAATCGTGAATCTAACTTTTCATAATGTCTATCGGGGTGCCAATTAAAGTTCTGCACGAAGCTGAAGGTCATATAGTAACTTGTGAGACGATCACCGGCGAAGTATACAGAGGAAAACTCATAGAAGCCGAGGATAATATGAATTGCCAGATGACTCAGATAACTGTAACCTACAGGGACGGAAGGGTGGCACAGCTCGAGAACGTTTACATAAGGGGCTCGAAAATTAGGTTTCTAATTCTACCGGATATGTTGAAAAATGCTCCGATGTTTAAGAAACAAACCAAAGCAGGAACGGCGGGTAGAGGCAAATCTGCAATACTTCGAGCGCAAGGTAAGGTTTTCCAATTAAGTTTGTGTTACACCAGTTCTAGACCACAAGTAATATCAAGGTAAAATAACACTTGTACCTATAACCTCAAATGTTGCGTCTTTTACAAAGTTTTTGTATTTAACAGCTCGGGGAAGAGGAAGAGGTCAAACGCCACCGGTGAGAGGTGGAAGGGGCGGAGCTTGGCAGAACCAACAGGGTGCCCCGACAGGGCGGGGAAGATAAGAAAAACATTTTTTATTAAGACTATGTACATATTTATTAAGAATTTGTCATCGAAACCAATCGAGTGTTGTGTCCGGTTTTGCGTATCAATTTCCAACAACTACAGTTGTCGAGATATTTATAGGCTAGTTTAATGATGTATTTAAGATAAAAAAAAGTTTTTATTAGGTACCATTAAATTACTTTATTTCGAGTTGATGTTTTTCTTAAAGTTTGAACGCAGAATGTATGGATACGACCCCTAAGGTTAAGTTTTCATAAGATGCCTGCCGAAAGCCTGCTTCTTCTATCATTGTCTTAAAATCCTCCTAAAAAGTATGATCAAGATAATACGAGTGTTAGAATTGAAACGAAATACAGCTGCAATATAAAAAGTAAAAAAAAAGTTTCTGGACTAACCTGATTAGGAAATTGCCTGATGCTCTCAACTAGATACTGATAAGGTTTCCATTGCCCAGCAATCAACTGTCCCAGTACGGGAATTACTTGGAAACTATACCTGTCGTATGCCCTAAAAATAGTTTTTTAAAACCCAACGAAAATCGTAATGTATAAAGTTACCATTGCGCATAAGAATTTTCTAAATGGCTAAATTCGAGGCACATAAACCTGCCTCCGGGTTGCAGAACCCTGTACGCCTCCTCCAATACTTTGTCTATGTGAGTACAATTCCTTATACCAAATGCGATAGTGTAAGCGTTGAACGTATCGTGTTCAAACGGTAACTTCTCAGCGTTGCCCTCCTTCCAAGCAATCGTTTCGGGGTCATGATTGAGTTTTTCACTACGGATTTTGCCTACTTCGAGCATGTTTGTGTTGATGTCGCAAACCGTGACGTGACAATTTTTGTGACCCTCGTTTCGAACGTACTGCAGGAATCTAAACGCAATGTCCCCTAAAATTTACTATTTGTTAGTTTACTTAACGTATATTAAGTTCTTGTTACCTGTTCCACCGGCTACATCCAAAAGTTTTGTGTTATCAGTAGGCGAGAGTTTACACATGAAATAATCTTTCCACAAGCGGTGAATGCCCAAAGACATGGCATCGTTCATTATGTCGTAATCGGCGGCAACGTTTTCAAACACTTTGTGCACTGAAATGTTACATATTCAGTGTGTTCAGTTCGTAAGTTCGTTGAATGTTTTACCTTTTTGTTCCTTCTCGCTTTCTTTGACAGTTTCGTATCCAAAGTGAGTGTCTTTTTCTTCATTTTTAGCGTAAGTTTGTTGAGTGGCCAAGCTTCTTGGGCATTCAAGAGATCTGAGAAACCTTTTGTTGGCAAGTTTAATCAGGCGTTGCAATGTTCGAGACATTTTTGTTGAGGTTATGTTCGTCTTCTTCTTCTACTAACAGCTGTGATGGCTTTACGTTTCCAGTGCTCAAAATCCACTTGGAACGGAATTCGAAGTAACAGTTTTTTGCAAACATCACCGATATACTTTAGATTCAGAACATGGCATATGTATAATCTGTATTCGTGTTTCACTATGAATATATTTAATTGCTGCCGTTACTGTAGCAGTTTTCAGATTTAGTCCGAATATATTTAAGAAATTTGCCACTTATAGACCCACAGAACAAAGAATCTACTCCTTTTCAACATGGCCGACATACCCAAGGTCAAAACTATTTATCCTCTTTAAAATCCATTTATAAAAAAAGTGAATGTCCTTATCGACTTGTATTGTACTATAAATTACTTTTGTTTTAAAAAATAAGAATGTCGTGAGGTTAGGGGATCCCCACAACGGAAAGAGGTGACGAACATCGAAATGTCAATGTCAAACATTGAAATGTCAATGTTATCGTGTTTTACTTTGTGTCTTGTTTATTTGCGAACATCACTTTTTTAATATTTTTCTTGCGGTAAATAAAATAAACAGCGTTTTTTATAAATGTTTATTTTTTTGTAACTGATAAAATGTTTTTAAAATAACATTTCGATATATAAATAATAAGTGTGTTTTAGCATGTCCATAGACTGCAAATTCCATGGTGATCGGTGAAATTTTTGTTATCAAACTATACATACCGTCTATTTTTTTTTATTGAAACACCAGTGGCTTCCTAGATAATCGCCTTCGCGCCGATATCCGAGAAAAATAGATAACTAAATAACAAATATGTAAACAATATTTAATAATACTGATAAAAATAACAGTGTTAAAGTAATTATCGATAAAAAAAAACGATTAGGGATATCGATGCGGAGATAATTTTCTGGGAAACTTCTCCTACTTAATATAACATCTAGTTTACCAATGAATTTTTTTTTCTTATGTCAAACACGATACCTTATTCTATATTAATAAATATATGTGTCAATTTTATCATCTCCAATCATATGTGTTTATGTACAAAATAATATAACACCAATTATTTCTAATTTTCAAAGGAAGTTAAGAAGCCAATGAAGAGTAAAACGAAGGAAATTTTAATTGGAACGATTTCTAATGAAATTTAACGAATTCGAGTAAACTTATCACAGTTAATTTTATAATATTTGAACACAATGTGGCTCTAATGTTGCCAATTCGTTACGGGAAAGTAATGGTAGGCAGTAGTACGGGTGTCTGACTATACGAAACGAAACAAAGTGTCCCTTCGTCGCCGATGAAGACGGCGGCTTTTACTTTTGTTAAATTATTCCGAAACTCCTTTCTCTTGATGCTTACTACCAATTGCTTTTTATTAAGTGTTTTTAGTTTTATCACATTTAGTTATCAAAAATAATTTTTGATCTCGTTATCCGCCAATGATCAAATTGACACATATTTACAGCCATTTCCTATTTATGTTTATCACAAATAAGCATAAATAGAATTCTACACATTTCTATATAAGTATTTCCATAATAATGTTAAATGATCCAAACTTTGAAAAGTACAATCGACGAACAAACTCAAGAATCAAATCATAATGCTCTTTGTTATATGGATGGCAGATGTTTCGTACTTTTAAAAGTTCTCGGGTTTACCTAAAACCTCCCCTGGATTCTTTCGGGTGAAAAATCAAATTTATGGGAGATGATTTTTTCGTAACGTTAGTGCAGAGAGAACACCGCCCGAACGAAGGTACCCTTGACCCGCAACGAAACTCGCCGTAATCCTATATATGTCCCTTAAAAATTGGAACGTGGGCCGAGCCAGGGGCACCTCCCGTGACACCGGCGCGCGGGAAAGAATCCAGAGGAACGGAAAATCTCAATATTCTGTTTTTATTAGAAAATTCCAGTACATACATAATCTCGCAACATTAATTAATTTTTATAATATATAATTTGTATTACTAAAAAGCTACTCTTTTGAGTTTAGGTTTTGGGAAATATCGGGGCAGGAATCCGGACGCTTGTTCGTAAGATCTAGCTGAAACAAAAAAAATCCCGAACCCAAAAACCCGCCGGGCCATGTTTGTTGTACTAGAATCAAGAATTTGTACGGAAATGATCGGAAGGGCACGACCCGCCCTTTGGGTCCGGGCTTTTCAATAAAAGTCCACAAACGAGGTTCAGATTGCGTAGTCTAACAACTTTTAGCAAAATTCAAAGATACCGCTTATAATTGCCTACACGAGCTTTTCTAGCGAAGGAACGGAAGCGTTCGGATTCCGCAGCGCCCCTCGAAAGAAAACTTAGTTGACTAGTACTACAAAAATAAAAAAAATCTCTAATAATAGCGGATAAAAATAAATTGTCGTCGTGAAGGGGGGGGAAAACGTTATGTAATTTGTTTACTATATATAAAATTTTGATGAAAAACCACATTAAAATTAAAGAAACCTCTAATCACAATGTTTCCATAGAATGTATATTATAATTGTGAGCTATACCCGTGAAAATAGAATCGCTATCTCCATGTTTCTTGTTTTTTTAAACTCTCTAGGGGGCACCACCTTAAAAGTGAGGTTACGCAGTAACTGTAACAGAAACGCTTGCTTCGTCGTGTGTGTGTGTGTGTAAGTTATCATATAACGGCATACATTGATTTTTCCAGTAACATCGAGACCGCTCAAGACTATACCTAAGGAGTTTCACCAATGGGCAAATCATAAAACATTTACCGCTACCTCTAAGTAGAATATATCCAATACGGTACGTTCCCTTGCGTTGGCTAACGCCGGTTCGGCGTCTCCCACTAATTTTAGTTAAAAAACCAATAGAAATGTTTGAAAATATTGTCGAAAATTTACTAAGCACTTAACTGGCAGTGAAAACATCTTGACAATTAACAAATACGTAAAAATTTCATGGTCCTTTAGAACCTAACCTACCCTACGATGGTTATACACATTATAATTTATCGATATACATATATATATATATAGGGAATTTTTTTTTTCTTAAAGCTTTTGGTAAAGCAAATGATTAATATAAATAGGGTTAAATTTTTATTATAACTGTAACAAAAAAGAAAAAAGGTATAAACAATGATTTTTAAACATTAATAATAAAATATAAAGCTTCTTTTTCAATAAAGATAAAATAATAAAATCACAGAGCTACAACAGTATCTAATACTGTCATAATGTTATTCAAAGATCACAAGAGAAAAGTGGTGCCCATCAAACCTCGAAAAAAGAACACTTTTGAATAAATTACAGCCCAGAAGTCGCATACCAGCACGATATTATCGGATGTTAAGAATTAATCGGAAATCAGTTCTTAACATTATGGCAGTTTGTGTTTGTTTCACAACTCGCTAAAAAATGTATCAAAAAAAAGTAAAAAATCGATCTCTATCTCTAAATTATATCAAAGATGTCATCTTTTTACTAGTTTATTTCGATACAACAACAGTGTCCGAATTTAATTGAGAACAGATGGCGGCGTTTCGACTGTCTTTTGATATGCTTTTTCCTCGACTACGATTTACCCAAAAGCAAAAAACCGTCCTCACGCTATCGTAGTAACAACTTAAAAAAACAACTAAATAAATAATTTAGTATTATTTTGTAACATATAATAGAGAATCTAACATTTATAGTGTTCATAACACTGCACAAAAAACCAACTCCTTGAACTGATCGTTTTTTTTTTGACGAGTGTCGACTTTCCACCTCGTAAACATTTAAAAATCACACGTGAATTGAAGGGAGAAAATTCATAGGTTAAAAAAATCGACTCCCGCACCTATCCAATTTTATAATTTGTTATATTAATAAATCTAATAGTCTAAAATGGCCAGCTAGCCTACTTTAAACTTGTCCCAGTGTCTTGTGGGGTGTTGTTGCCAACCTGAAAATAACACAACTCTTTAAAAACGGGCCCCGCAGTCACCCCTGTGAAAATAACGAGCGTTCAAATAAAAATGTGGTTGAAGTTGGCTCTGACACATTGGACGTAGGGAGTAGCTTATGGTGACCAACTTAACCTCATTTCTCAACGAGCTGAATAGCAGCTGTCAGTTTCAATAACGTTAATGACTGTATAACTTTATTTTAAAGAATAATCGTGATAACAATAACAAACAATTAAAGGAGCTGCGAAAAGTGTCCCCCTCCTTATTATAACAATAAATTAAAGCAGCTGCTGAAAGTGTCCCCCTCCTTGTTCCAAGCACTTTTCACACCTGTTCCTCAAAGAATTAAAGACATTTTCTAAGATGCTCGGGGTATTGTTAATTTCACGAATCTTGTCTATAAGTCGAGCCTGCAGATGGTTTAAATCAGGAATAGGCAGTTCAAAAATAGTGTTTTTAAGGTAAGGCCACAAAAAGAAATCACACGGCGTAATATCACATGACCTCGGTGGAAATTCATGTTCAGCATTGAGACTTATTAGTCGATTTTGGAAAACTTCCCTCAACATATTCATCGTCTCGCCTGCCGTATGTGCCCTTGCGCCATCTTGTTGAAAGTAAAAGTTTGTAATTTCGTTTTCTTCCAGCTGGTTAACAAAAGGAGCGATAATTTCTTCTCTATACCTTTGCGCAGTAAGAGTACCATTAAAAAAAATAGGTCCATAAATCCTCCTTCGATTGAGAGCACACCAAACTCCAATTTTTTGAGCGTGTAGAGGGCCCTCGACAAAAAAGTTATCTGGTTTTTCAGAAGACCACATTCTCATATTCTGTGAGTTTACGTAACCACTTAAATGAAACCAGGCTTCATCAGAAAAAAAGGTGATATTATGAAGTTCACCGTAGTTGTTTAAAAACCATTCACAAAATACAGCCCGTCGCGGAAAATCAACTTCATGAAGTTCTTGCTGACAAGTTAAACGATAGGAGAACAAACGCAAATCTTTTTTTAACACTGTGTGGCAGGTACCGACTGATACTCCCACCATTTGTGATAAAACACGTACAGAAGTTCTTGGCGCATTTTCCATTATTTGTTGGACATTTTCTTTTAATTCTTCAGTCCGCTTTTTAGGTCGGCCGCTTCCTTCTTTTCTTGTTACACTGCCCGTTTCACGAAAAACATTAACACAACGCTGAACTGCACTTTGAAAAATTTTGTACTCAACAACGCCGGGAAATTGATTTTGAAATTCTATGAAACATTCCTCAATAGAATACTTCCATATTCCATCAATCTTGCGTCCATTTCTAAAGTAGGACTCTATGATAAACACTTTTTGTTCTTGAGAAAACACCATTTTAAACGCTTTTTAAAACGAAAATATTCAAATTGATAGCGGCGATATAGCGCTTTGACAGATGACGTTTAAGTTCATTTGCTATACGCTACGCCCTACGTCCAAATTTTCAGAACCAACTTGACCACGTTTTTATTTGAACGCTCGTTATAAACCTAACATCTCTCGTAATATATATCGCCTAAAAGCAAACAAGCACCTACTACGGTTACTTTCAAAAATCCAAATTACGCAAACCAGCAAGAACTCTCGTCGCATCGCTAAAAATGAACCAGTATTTCAAAGTTTGTTTTCTGTTGACATTGCAGGAAATAACTACAACATCCCGACCAGCAATATCTACAGTGACCAATTTTGAAGGGAAACACCCTTGTAAAAAAATCGCTAACCAGTTTTTGTGAAATTTGAGGTAAGAAAATATGAAAGCAAGCTTTCCAAGAAAAAAATCTGAATTAATTTGGTCAATACACCTCTTTTTCCAAGAGCGTTTTTGCACTTAAAATAGAACAAACTATAGTAAACAGCTTGGATCATTTCAACAGAATCACCAGACACATAGGTGAGACGATAAACGATCCAACGAATGTCTTAACTAAAGACATGGCGTAAGTATGGGTGAGATATAAAGTGCTACATCTATGAATGGTCACCGCTACTCAATGTACTAAGAAATATCCACGTTGCCACTAAATGAAACAATTTTTAACTGATAATACTCCTCTCTGCCAGTTTGGTCACGTTGAATGCTTCCTAGGCACTGCGTAGTACCGACCAATCATAGATCTCTCACCCATCGTGTGATTTCAATCTTTTTTTTGAATTATAAGCTTTATTTCTCAGTAATGACGCTAGGGCGGAAATTTTCATTGAAGTTCCGTTTTCGGCACATACAGAGTTCAATGAAAAACAAAATTTATTTCCCGAAATTTGAACACCAGGTTGAAGCAAACGATTTTTTCTTACCATTATCTCTGTTATTATTTATCGAGATAGAGTTAAATTAAAGAACATAATCAACAAATAGTTGAGAGAACCATTATTAGAAGCGTTGACTATATTTCAAAGGTGTTAATAATTTTGTTCTATTAAATTTGTTAATTCTGGACGAAAAGACGAAACAATCCTAAATAAAATGTGGAAACAAATAGATCTTTTTCTTTGTAGTAACTGTTTTCTTTAAATATTAGCCTTTGTCAAGGGTGATAATAGAAAAGCAAAAATACAAGAATTTCTTGAATAATTCTTTCGACATTTTTGGTTTTTATTTTGGATGACAATAGAATGTTTTTTAATTGATTGACTTTCTTCTTTGGTTTCAACAATTTTATTGTTTTTTTGTCACCGATTTTTTTTTAATGTACTGTAATGTTTATGTTTTTAAACTCATATTAATAATAGTAGCAATGCACATTCAAGTAGATACTCATTTGTTTTAGTTAATACACACTAGTGTTTAGAATTTCAGGGAAAAAACAACCACTCTTGCTTCTGATGTGAGTCAAAAACTGAGTTTTCATTAAAAGTTCTTATCGTGGCGTCGTCACTGAGGAAAAACCAAAAAAACGAAAAAAAAAGACCATCAAAATCGGATCGTGAGAAAATCAACAAGTGTATTTACCGGCAAAACTTTTCACTTAAACTTGTTCGCTGTTTATTATTTATTAATCTCTGTATACAGGGTGGTTCACCACTTATCCAAAAAAATTTGGGAAGAGATGCGGCATGAAGTATGGAGTCAATATAGTAAAAAAAATTTTTGTAAAATCCTTAGCTTTCGAGAAAAAAATTATTGAAGCTGTAGTACTTTCCACCATTACATGGCTGGAGAACTGTAGTCTCTAGTCATTCGCGTTGTGCGCTTTACGTAATGCGCGTGGAGAACCACGTGACCACGAATACCCAAATCCGATTTTACAATTAGTATTAACGTCATTGGGATAGTATTTACCGTAGTTTTTTGGTAGTTGGTGTCAAAAATGGTTTATGTGTATAGCAACTCCGAGTTGATGGATATCATTTTAATTTATGGTGAAGCAAGACAACATTTGTGATAGTTCGTAGAAACCGTCTAAGACGGGCTCAAATGTGTTTACACATCGGTGAACAAAAATTTGAACAGTTGTTTTGAATTAATTAAAACCTAAATCAATTTTATTAAATAATAATAATAGCGGCAAAAGCAGTTGAATTTGCCGATATAAAACAGGTGTTATAAAATTCTATTTATTTCTTTCATTGCGAAATTCTTTCAAGTTTTTGTCCGCTTTTTATTACACTTCGCTTTGTGTAAAAATTTATTTGTAAGTCTCCTGTACATCCAAATTTTTTTTTTGGATAAGTTCTGAAACACCCTGTATACAAAGTGTCCCTGTTTGCAGTCGCACGGACGAACATGAACGAAAAAACAAATGACGTTCTAATATTTTTTCTCAAAAGGCCTTAAAATCAAAGATGCAAATCCTAGGCCTGCCACGAACGTTTTTTGTGCCAATTTTTGAAAAATTTACCAATACATATTTTTTTTTCCCACTACACACTTCTCCACATTGTACACCGTTTGAACGGTTTTAAATTACAAACGGTGTAACTTTAAGTAGGGGGGGGGATACCAGTTTCCCAGTAAAATAATTAAACTCTTGTCTACGCCGTCACTGGGCGGCACCCAAACTCTATTGTACGTGAGCCCTTACCCGAAGTGTTTGTAAAAATAAATTAAAATTAAATTTTTTATTTATAAAAAAACCCTGCTTTGAACCCGATGTCACGGCATCTGAATTTTTTTTACTTGTGAATCGTTAAATTTTTGTGTGACACAAAAAAACATGTACACAAATCAAAAATTACACGATTCGACAGCAATGTATGCCGAAGCTCCCGTTTGCGTACAAGTTTGAAGCTAGCGTGCAGTTGTTTGAAAAAAAAATACACAAAAATTCGATTTTCACCATAAATTTTGAGAAAAGGAACTTATGATTGCGTCTGCTAAAGGTCAAAGGTAGCCTCTGTATAAGTATGACCCTCATTGAAAGTATAACAGAAAATATGTGAACTTCCATTTGTTTTTTTTTTAACAGCCGGTGCATCTACAAATGGGGACATCCCGTATATAAATAAAAAAAACTTCCTCACCGCACACATTCGCGGCAATATCTTGGAAACAAACGTGCAAAAACAGGTCTTTAATTAATAAATTAAAAACATAATTTCTAAATATAGCCCGAATCCGATCAAACATTAAAGTTCATTACCCTTTATCTTTACACGGCATTACATCATATGCTATGTTTATCACATTTTGGGCTAAAGTGACGTACATTCTTTAATCATGTGTAAACACAAAAAAAAAATTGAGTCATGAGACGGAATTAACGTAACAAGTTACATCACAAGGTACAAATAAAAACAATGTATTTGTTTTCGTTTCATCGCGAAAATCGAGCTCGGATGACGGGTGGACGCCTAGCACAAATAAACACACACATTTCCGATATGTACCGTCTACAAACGAAAGTTCTGCCAACTCATCATGCAACAAGAAACAAAAATTCGCCCTACCTCTGGCATCATCACTGCGGGAAGGCCGTGAAAATCACAGATAGCATCAACGGAAGGTAACACAGGAATCGGTAAACGCGTACAGTGTGATAATTTCGACGTATCATAAGGATTAAGGTGACGACAAATAAAAACGTCACGTTTATCGACAACTCGGATTTTTTTTTGGTTCGTTTACTTTGCCCGAATTAAAAGATGATGTCAATATTAACGGAATACGACAATAATAGCCACTTATTACTTATCGTACGCTATCTACAATTTTAAAGATAAACAGTTCAAATATTTGTTTTTACACCGGAAGGCTGTAAAAAGTTATTTCAGGAAATATTTTAAAATTACGACTGATGCAAAATTATTAACCGTAATTTTTTGTTTCATATTTTACCTCCTGAAAAAAAAAAAAAGTTAATTATGCAAACCCTCGCCCCAAGAGGATCGGTCAACGGTCGTTTTTATGAAAATTGTTTTGCAAAAAAAAATCTCACTGAAGAAAACAGACGAATAATAAAATTCGATTTTTTTCCATCCGTTGGGGCCCGACGTTAAATCCGACCCACCCCGTACGTCGGAAACATCAAAGTACTGACAACTGACACAAATTAACTCCGAAACGATTTTACGTGTTCACCAAAAGACGGCGATGCAAAAAATACCGTCCGAGACGAGTAAAAAACGCGGATGCTCCCTCGATCGTCGAAATTATCACCCGCTACGCTGAAAAAACTAAGCTTCAAGACAAAAGGGGACTCACCAAAGGATGTGGCTGATCTTGCGAAGATATGCCCCCACTGGAACCCTGTGTCGGCTGCTTGATTTTGTCACAATAATCACTCAAGATGTCCCTGAACCGCTGCCAGCTCTTCTCAGGTACGGTGATGGCTGTTCGGAAATTTGTTTTCACTTCGGAGATACGCATGTACACACCGCGATTATTCTGACCTGGAAGGGAATCGCCGTTAAGTTAAAACGTGGCGACGGCCAAAGATTTATAAGACCGGTTAGTTGGTTCGATTTTTCACAAACGTTATGGGAAATTAACGGAATAATTTACCAGGAGCTTCATCGCACTTCAACGATTGTAAGATGTTTTGAAAATTCCGGATTATGACCAAGTTCACTTCGTATAAGGTTAGCTAAAGGCGGGAGAGCAATCGTTTAATAAAAAAAATTATCGTCGTAGCTTAACTCTGAAAATTTACACCACAGCTAATCAGATTTGTTATTATTGGACTATGCTCACACTCCATTGAAACCAAACCGAAACGGTTTGGCTCAAATTTAAATTTCGAGTGTAACGAATTTATAAAAGTCCCTTTTGGACTGTTGAATTTCCCTGCAAACATCTACCCTATTTTTTTAAATCGTAGGTTTATTTCTTAGCAATGAACCCAAGAATTTTTAACGAAATTTCAGTTTCCAACAAGAAAATACAGGAAATAAAGGATGCAAAAGACTTTACTCGATTCTACAGCGTGGTTTGAATGCCAGAGAAAAAAATTTGTTTGCCCTCGCACCCGTTATAATATGCTGAAAACTGAAATTCAATAAATTTTTCAATCATAACATTCTTACCAAGGAATAAACCTGCAATTCAAAAAAAAGATCACCAAAATCCGACCAGCCGTTCGCGACAAAATCTACTTTGAAATCGGGACTCACTCTTACCTATATCGAAATAAAAATTCTTGTTGTCGACATGCATATGCCGTCCCTCGGGCAGGTCGGGTTTATACGCGTGCTCGTCGGTACTAAATTCGTCTAGCAGGTCGGTGAGGGCATCCCGGAACTCGATCATGCCCTGCGCCGGGATCGCCACCTGGCTCCTGGGCCCTCCCCTGGTTATCGTCTGCGACACCCGCAAGAAACGCCCCCGGGAGTTCTCTTTTAGGTCTAGGTAGTACCGCCGGTTGTCCTTGATCATCATCTCACTCTTCAGCTTGCCATCTTCGGGGACATTGTCGGGATTCGGTGGTCCTGAAAGGGGGCCAATCAGACGGGGCGTAAATTTCGCTGGAGTTTCATCTTATTCGACGAGCGCTACCTCAGAGCGAAGATTTCCTTTGCGAGTAATTATTAAATGAACGTTTTCCAAATATTACGCTGTTTCGATTATATTTTTAAAAATTCTACATTTATTTCTAGAAAGACATCAACACAACAATAGTTTCATAACCTCATATTAACACGTCACAGAAATATCCGCTCGGATAACTACTCGTAAGATTGAAGCAATTTGTGAGGTTACCCTGTCTTACCGAGTGAAGAATAAAAGTCGCTAAAGGCAGAGAGGTGGTCTCGAAACTCGGCAGCAGTCGACAATGCGAGGAAAATTTGTGAACGTCGACCATCGGCACCAATCTAGTCAAATACAGAAAAAAAAGACCAGCTCTGAGAGAGAAACGTAAGTCAAAATTGATTTACCTCTGCCACTTTAATAAACCGTCCCCTTCTGTTTTGTTTGACGTCTAAATAGAATCGTTTACTCTGTATTTGTAACATTTTGGTGGCCAGTTCTTGTTCAACCTGACCCTGTTGACCTGAAAAAATAAAATATTTTAGGTGTTAGTTGTCGGGTTAGTCGGCGGTTATAGGTTAAAAATAAATGATCTGGCATCGTCAGAATGTGAGTGAATGAAAAGTACCCACTAGGATCGTGCCAGTACTGAATTTTGCCAAGAGTCCATTCACCAGATTCCATTTCACCAAGTCAAAAAACATGGGATATGCAAAAATGTTGCTTAACAGGCAGAGGATTTTATTCAACTAATCATGAATCACTTTTATGAAAAGTCTATAGTAAAGAACTTACTATAAATTCCCTGGAATTCTATGAGTCATCACAAAGGAACTTCATTCATGAGAGCCACAGTAAGACTTCAAATTACATAACTTAACTTTTTTTGTTGAAAAATGCTAGATTTTGGAATTTGTGATGACTTTTGCTCGAAATCAGAATATTTTCTTTTGTTAGAGCTGACTTACCCGAGTCATATTCGCTTCCCTGCTCCATTCCCTGGTGATATTCTAAAAAATGTTTGTCAAAGTTAATTCACCTCTCGAATGTAGTTTATTGAGCATAATTTTTATCCTATTACAAATTAGAAGCAACGTCCAATAAATTTTTAGTCAAATTGATCAAAAACATTAAACATTTCCCGCAAGGGTCATTTTCCAGTGCTCTGACATTTCGTGCAAAGTAAAAGGCAACCAAACTGACGTTGGCCAAGGTCACTATTAGACTATGACAATATTTAACTTATTGCAGATCTTTTGTGGCAAATTTGACACACTTAATGAGCCGTTTGTTGGAAAAATCACTACTTAGCGATATCATCTAACATTATTCTACACCAATTCACGATTTTATCCCGTAAAATCGACACGATTTCATAAAAAATTAGAAAATTTCACGACAGGAACAATTGAACTTCGCCATTTTGGTTCAGTTGTCAAATCTATAAGGGGAATTTAAAAAGAACGGATTATTATGACGGACTCGTATCCGACTAATGGGTATTTATAAGTTCACATTTTGTTTAGAAGTTGGAATTTTGGCAATTCAAGCACTTACTTTGCGAGCTTGAACCTTCATCGCCACTTCCTATATCCGACATCGCAACCCAACACACACACAACCTTCACTGTTTAGGGGAAACTTGAATTATTACTAGGAAAGTCACTAAATTCGTCTGACGCGAACATCGAATTCAGGGGTGTGCAGGGTCAGGGTTGTTTCAAGAAGGGTAAAGACGATTTTTGATAGTAATTTTTTTTATAAATAAAAAAACATTGATTATTATCAGATTTTGAAATAGTGTGATAAGTTGAAAGTTAAATTATCTGAAAATCAACTAGATACCGACTCTAAACCTGACATATTTTTTTTTTCAATCGCTTATTTTATTGAAAAAAATGCTTTTATAGGGCAGACTTAATTGAAGCTTTTTTTATGGTTCGTGGGAACTGTAGCAGGATGTTATCATAAACTATTCTGCAAAGCATTTCACCGAAGAGTATTACATTTGGTTTAAAAATAGATTACGCATAATCCGAATAAATTCTATAAATAAACAAAACATCATAAAATTATGTCATCCACGTTATCAAATCAGCATCATTCGATGTACTGCTTATCCATGTAAGTAAAATTCGATGAATTCTACTTTTTGTTGAAACATGCGCACTTGTTCCTTTCAGCCCAGCAACAAGACGAAGTAGCGAGGGGAACAAAGATGGCTATGGATCTATCCGCCATTTTCTAAAGTGAGATAGAACAAACTGTTTTTCCTAATTTTTGGTTAATTTGATAGACAATTTACGTTTTTTTTACTCGCAGAGTGCGAAACAACTGTTTTCTTATGTTAAAGATTGCGATTTGTAAACGCTTACATTGAAAAAGTGTGTTTTTTTAGCCGATGAAGATACGCATCTTTCAAGAAAGACGTTGTGTGAAACGAGAAGGTAAACTGTTTTCTTTGTTACTTATACTTATTTCATTTCATTTTATCAGCATCTTTGTTATAAAAAGAGATAAATTTTGAGTGAGAAGATAGACTTTTCAAATTTACTATTTGATTGACATCTGTCGTGTTTTATATATTTGTTCCTTTTTTTATTTTTAGGCTCGTGCCGCACCCTTCTATTAGACATTTTGCTCTTTTTTGTTTTGTTATGGGGCCATATTTGTTGGAGTTGGAAGGGCACAATGTGTCGCGATTTTAAAACCGGCTTTCTATGCTGTTACCATTGCGATGAATATTTTAAATATAATCTACATATTCTGACCCGTGTACAATATTATTTTTAGACATTAGGCACTTTAAAAGTATGGTTTCAATAATTTATCTCCATTGTACAAAGCCTTCTCTCTATAAAACGGATTTCAGTATTTCAAAATGAATGAAGTAACCATTGAACTATTTTTGATAAATTCATTAAGTTCTAGTAAATGAAATAGCATGTTTGCTACATTAAGGTATTTTTCTTTAATAAAAGAAAGCAAAACGGGCTTAAACTTTCAATTCTAGTTAATAACTATTTCAGGTTTAATATTCGATAAGACTTGCGCCTCTCGTAGGCCACAACCGCTTCGATGATGTTCGATCCAAATACCATAACGACTCAACAGTCGCAGATCCAGTACCAGCAACCCCAGCAAAATGAAAAGGACAAGACGCAGGAACAGAAAGACACGTTCTCCCCTTTCTGTTACGCCAACGTTAACATGATACACAAAATCACTCCAAACACCACTCAAACCCATAACTCCACCGTCAACATGTCCCAGCTTACCGACGATAAATGCTACATAACTCAGCCGTTCAGCTACAATTACACTTTGGTCAATCAGAACCTGTTGACTCAAAACGCCATATCCAACATTACGTTCAAGTGCGAGGTCTGCGGGCTGATGTTCGCCCATCTGTCTCTGCTGAACCACCACAAGAAAGTGCATCACGGTCAGGGCGATCAAGGGCAGGCGCAACAGCAGCAAATAACCGTGCAGGTAAGTAGGAAAAAGGCACTAGAACGGCTTTCCGATGCATTTATTAGTCAAAAAAAGCATTTTGGGTGTTTTCTTTGTAATAAACGTAACCGTGATTAAATTAGTAACATACCATGGACGTTTAGGTGCAACAACCACAACAACAGCCGACGCAAATTCAAATTGTGTCAGCGGATCGCATTCGTTTTTCCTGCGAGGAATGCGGACTGACTTTCAACACCCAAAACGATCTAAAGACACATAAGATTCAGTCGCATCAGCCTCAGCAACAACAGCAGCAGCAACAGCAACAGGTAATTCACTTCGAGAGAATAACGGAGGTGGTGACATCTGTTGCATTAATTTAAAATCACTCTCATATCTCTCTGTATTGTTTATTTTCATGTTTTCTAATAAAACTAGGTCCAGACCCAGCAGCCGCAGCAGCAGCAGAACACGTTGAAAATAAAGAACTGCGAGTCGTGCGGAGCACCGTTGCCGCAAGACAACAACAAGAAACGGGCCGTGATGAAGGTCAAATGTGAGAGTTGTTTGAGCGCAGAAGCGATCCAACCCCAAATTTTCGTCGTGGCCACTGCTCCCGACACTTCCGTGAAGTTCGAAGAAAGCACCGGCACACAAACGCAAGCGCTAGGTAAAATAACGTGCGATTTCAATTGCGATCGTTATTTCTAGCTCCCATTTTTTAGGAACACAGAACTCTATTCCGATCGGTGTGAAAAACAACCACCCGGTGAAGAGAAGGGGAATAGCAAGCGTAACTAAGTGCACTAAATGTAACGGGAGCGGCATCATCTTCATAGGCGGCGCGAAAAATCAGCAGAACAACGTCGACAAGCCCTTCCACTGCAACATTTGTAACGGTGAATAAAAAAACAATTTTTTACTGTCGAAATGTTAAACGTTTTTCGTTTCCAGGTTCGTTCAGTAGGTACTCGTCGCTCTGGTCCCACAAACGCCTCCACACGGGAGAGAAGAACTTCAAGTGTAACATCTGCGGCCTGGCCTTTGCCAAGGCGGCCTACCTGAAGAACCACTCTCGAATCCACACCGGTGAGAAGCCTTACAGGTGCAACGTGTGCGGCATGCAGTTTTCGCAGTCGCCGCATCTGAAGAACCACGAGAGGATCCACTCCGGCGAGAGGCCCTACGTATGCGAGGTCTGCGATAAGTCCTTCGCTAGGCATTCTACTCTCTGGAATCACCGCAGGATTCACACCGGGGAGAAACCATACAGGTAAGTTAGAATCTTTCTAATTACACGGAATGACAAGGAATACACACAAACACATCTTACAGTCACTAAACACTGAAATAAATAAGTCAAATTGAACTTGATAAAACACAACACACAAATTTTAATTCGATTTGAATAAAAACTCATATTTTCCACAGAAAAGTGGGAAATATCTACAAAGTATTTGTTACTCACAAGATACTCAAAGTAACGACTACCCAATAATTAATGTTTTCATCTTATTCAATAAAAAGTAATACTTCACTCAGAAAGTTGCGAAATTATTTACCATATTACAAACTAGTAATGTCAAACGAGTATTGTTTTATTACAGAGTATTCTTTACTTACCAGGTATTCTTTACAAGTATTCGTTACTCATCGGGTACTTATACTAACGAGTGCTCAATAAATAAAGTATTCCTTCTTTTTAAGTGAAAACTAAACTTCACACAGGAAGTCATGAAATTATCTACTGTACTAGAAACTAGTGATGTCAAACGAGTAACGATTTGTTACAAAGTATTCGTTACTCATCAGTTTCTCAAAGTAACAAGTAGTCAATAAAGTATATGTTATTTTTCAGTAAAAACTAATATTTAACAAAAAAAGTAGCAAAATTATTTACCTTATTACAAACTAGCAGTGTCAACAAAATAATGATTTGTTACAAAATATTTGTTACTAGGTACTCAAAGTAACGAATACACAATAAGTATTCCTGCTTTTGAGTAAAAAACTAATTTCGCACAGCAAGTTGCTAAATTATCTACCATATTACAAATTAATGATGTTAAACGAGTAACGATTTGTTACAAAGTATTCGTTACTCATCAGGTTCTCAAAGTAATGAGTAGTCAATAAAGTATATGTTCTTTTTCACTAAAAACTAATACTTAACAAAAAAAGTAGCAAAATTATCTACCTTATTACAAACCAGCAATGTCAACAAAATAATGATTTGTTACAAAATATTTGTTACTATGTACTCAAAGTAACAAATGCACAATAAGTATTCCTTCTTTTGTGTAAAAAAACTAATATTTCGCATAGCAAATAGCTAAATTATCTACCGCATTACAAACTAATGATGTCAAAAATGTAAGGATTTGTTACAAAGTATTCGTTAATCATCAGGTTCTCAAAGTAACGAATAGTCGATAAAGTGTATGTTCATTTTCAGTAAAAATTTATATTAACAAAAAAAGTAGCAAAATTATCTACTTCATTACAAACTAGTGATGTCAACAAAATAATGATTTGTTACAAAATATTTGTTACTAGGTACTCAAAGTAACGAATACACAATAAGTATTCCTTTTTTTTGGTAAAAAACATATTTTGCATAGCAAGTTGCTAAATTATCTACCATATTACAAACTAATGATGTCAAAAATGTAATGATTTGTTACAAAGTATTCGTTACTCATCAGTTTCTCAAAGTAACGAGTAGTCAATAAAGTATATGTTCTTTTTCAGTAAAAAATAATATTAACAAAAAAAAGTAGCAAAATTATCTACCATATTATAACCTACAATAGCAATATCAACAAAATAATGATTTGTTACAAAATATTTGTTACTAGGTATGTACTCAAAGTAACGAATACACAATAAATATTCCTTATTTTGTGTAAAAAACTAATATTTCGCATAGCAAGTAGCTAAATTATCTGTCATATTTCAAACTAATGATGTCAAAAATGTAATGATTTGTTACAAAGTATTCGTTATTCACCGGGTACTTAAGAGTAATCAGTATTCAGCTCGTTCTGCACTTTGTATACTGGACACTGAACACTTGACGTGGACAGTGAACAGTTGAAACTAAGTTGATATCACTTTTACAAACACCTTCTCGTAAACCAACAAATGGAAAACTAAAATATATGTAATAAAATGACAGATGCTACTATTATCATTTTGCCAAATTATTGTTGGCCGTTTGTTTTTTGCCTTCCTAGCACCCTGTTGTCATATCACATCAGGCGGATTGGTATTATGTAGTTCACTAAACCATATCGTAATATGCAGTTTACTCCGTTGGTTATAAATTTATTGGTACTGTGCAATCTAATTACTTCAGGTAGTTATTCGCTATTTGCTAGTTATGTGTTAAATATTGATCAAATCACTGACATGCATGCACATATAATCGAGTTCGTGGCACTGCCCAGTGACGGTATAGACAAGAATTTAATTGCAGTACAAGAAACGAATTATTTGATTAAAAAAATTGCACCCTTTTGTACTTAATTTTTCTTCAAAATTTGTTCGATTCCCAGATGTGATATATGCGGATCCTGCTTCAATCAAGCCACGCACTTGAAGAACCACGCCAAGGTGCATTCCGGCGAAAAACCGTTCAAGTGCGACATTTGCTCCGCCGGATTCTCGGATCGGTGAGTTTCTCCATTAAACGATAATTCCCCTTTACAGCTAACTTATTCGACGTCCGGGTCTGATTTTCGACGATTGTTATTTAGATTCGCGCTGAAGCGGCACAGAAACATCCACGAGAAGTACGGACGGACAAAACCGAATCCGACATCTTCCAGTAGCGACGACACCGCTACCAACAACACCAGCACCGATTCGGTGAACGCCTCCACGGTTACGACGGTCGCAACGACCACCCAAGACGGTACCGACCACGAGGAGATCATCGAGACGAAGTTCGTGGAGAAATTTGAGACTGTCGATTCCAGTAACGAGATGGGGGAGGAAATGTCGGACATTTCCGAGTTACAGGTCCAGCTGCAATGAGAGAGAAGACGGAGATTTGTAAAAGAGTGAATCAAAAACGATTATTTTCGTATAAATCAATTTTTCTCTTTTTTTATTGGTTAATTAAATTTCTGTGAAATTATTTTTAGTTAAGATTTATTTTTCTATATATCGGAAGACTTATTTTTTGCATGTCTAATTGCTTTTATCGTTGATACTTTTAACGTGAAAAGTATGATTTTGTATTACGTGTAGGTATAACATTCTAATGGATAATAGCAGTAGAGCCGTAGCCACAATACAGGATGTTACTTTGGCTATAAAACCGTTTTAGTCGCCATTCGCTTTATTAAAACGAGATATTTTTGTATATATTTTTCTCCATAGTCGATAACCCAAGCAATTTTCATTTTATGTGACTGTTTTATGATTTGTGTCATAGAAATAAACAATCCATTGCTTCATATACCTTGATTTTTATTTTCGTCCCTTTATTCTGTAAATTATTACCAACTTTTAATTATTTCTAACTTTTAACTAATCACAAATTGAAAATACGTTAAAAAATGTGCTATCCATATTTTTTTCTTTTCTCATTAAGCTGAAATTTCAAATTTAGCGCAAATCTAGTAAAATTTTTAGAATATTTTAATCTACTGTAGTGGCAACATGCCTTTCTCAGCATAGATTTTATAAGTTCATTATCAGATATGTCAAAGTAAGCCCTGATGCTTGCCCACATATTTTGTAGGCTGTCAGGGTCCAGGGGGCACTGCAATCGACGCCCTCGCGTATCTATTACACTGACTATCAGTAATTGCTTCCTTTTAAGACATGTTTCCGTTGCGGTTGATGAAAACTACTCCATTTCCATATTGGTTACGATATTTTATTCAAACACCTTGTATATTAACTGATAGAGTGGGCAAAAAATTTAGTGATGTTTAGTAATATTTCGTAATTTACTAGAGATTTGGCAGCACTGACGCACTGATCATCGAACGTTTTGGGTTTTGTATTGACATTTGCGTGAAAATTTGGTGTCCGGGTCTTTGCGGCATTTCATAAATATGATCCGTAATTGATAGTTTATAAAAGTTATGTGTAAGTGGCGAAAATAGTTTTCCGTTCGGTGTATGTGTATTAAACAAGAAACTAGCACAAAATGGACGCCAAAAGAAAATTATCGTAAGTGTTTTGTAACGCATACCCCGTACCTTTTTAATACGTTCAAATTTCTTGGAAATTGAAAACGGCTTATTCTCTTTGATAATAACGATGTCAAACATCAATAAAGATAAACTGATAATTTAGCTGTAAGATTACTGTGAGAAATTGCACATAAATCTAACTGCTGTTAATTTATCTGAAATGTGCCTTGTGCTCACATTTCACTGCCACTTTTTTTTTATAATCCGAGTTGATTTTTCGCCAGTCATAATCTTAAGTTTAAGGAGAATTAAACCACATCGTTCAAATACAATTAAGAGGACACGTTCCTGATTATAATATCAACACCTTTGTGGGGAAAACAGAGTTATTAATTTGATAATAATTCTAGTTTCCTGCATTATGTGGCCAATTAAAAACCGAAAATTATCACATCTCACATACTTTCCATAACTATTAGGTATATTTATTTCGGTTAACCACATATTTTAGAGATTGATAAGTGGAAAATGTTTACTTCCTTAAACAATAACAAATTAAATGTTAAGTCCTTAAATTTCTTTTCTTGTGCAAAGAAAATCATTAAATGTGTTGTTCAATTACCATGTAGATTCATTTATAATAAAATGTAATACCAATCTAAGGTAAACAGTACTATCTTTCTGCAGTTTCCTCTTAATTATACCTAGATTAATATAAAATGCATTAATTTATACGTATATATGTCCTTGACCTTTTTCTTCCAGTTTTAAGCAGATAGTTTAATAATTTTTAATTACAATCGGCTATATCTTTGAGACTTAAGGGTTAAAGACATTTCCCAGTAACTGTAGGTTTTTTAAATCAAATCTCGGGGTTTTACTGGAGTTTCCTGTATCTAATCTAAATTCAGTATGCAAAAATATTCAATACCTTGGCATAAATTGCTTCAGGGTTTACATTTATTGTAAATTTATCTTATTTCTATAACAAAGAACGAAATTATTTGCAATTGCAGTATATTACTGTTTGTAAATTAAGTTTCACACCTACATACATTCAAATCTCTCATATATTTAAATAAAACCTAGGAAAAGGTCATTTTATACCCTTCGTATTAAAATTCGAAGTCTCTATCCGACTATGAAGTGCTGACCATACGGTTAATTATCATTCTTGCAGAACGCAAGGTGATTCCCTGTACGAAGTCTTAGCATTACCGAAAACGGCGACTGGCGATGAAATAAAAAAGACTTACCGTCGCCTGGCGCTGAAGTACCACCCAGACAAGAACCCGAACAACCCGGAGGCCGCCGAGAAGTTCAAAGAAGTAAACAGGGCCCATTCCATACTGAGCGACGCCACCAAACGGAATATCTACGACAATTACGGTTCCCTGGGGCTCTACATCGCCGAGCAGTTCGGTGAAGAGAACGTCAACGCTTACTTTGTCGTTACCTCTACTTGGTGTAAGGTAGGAAGTTTTTTGTGTACGGTATTTTTTTATTTTAATCAAATATATGTTTACGTTTTCAGAAATTGTAAAGGTAATTATTTTTGGAACATCATTGAAATTCATTTTTTTATGTATATAAGTGGCCTTCCATTTGTATTTACGTCCTAGAAAAATCGCTTGAAGGATTTTCTCTATAAAAACAAATTAAATCGGTTAATAAAAGAATTCGAGTTGTCCCTAAAATGGTCTAAACGAGACCACTGTATATATTATAAATTTATTATTATCTGCGTGTAAAAACTTATCACTTCTAAATTGAAGCTGGATTATTTGTTTACATATTTTTTTTAAGTAGTTGATAATAAGTACCACTCATTTCTACAACTTGTTAAATCTGTTTACTATTGAAGTTAAATTTAATGTTTATTTTTAAATGCGAATTATGTGTGATGACATTTGCGAGAAATCGTCCGATAAGTCGCATTTAACCGTTTTATTTTCATATTGGAGTAGTGCAAGTTCACTTGGATGGAAATGTAAATTGAGAAATTTTTTTAAGCGAATTTGTAAATCACAATTAGGTATTAATAAAACTAAAAAAAATGTGTGTCAAAAAATTAATATTAATTCAGTTGTGATATTATTCAAGGTCATATAAATAACCAACTAATTCTAATTATATATCCATTTTAATTAATTTTTTTGTTTGATAAATAAAACACAGTTATTGGTTCAAATGAACTACTTTTACGCTTCAAATGAACTATTTTAACGCAGACAAACATTTCTTCCGCGTATAAACTCGTATTTACCATTCCAGGCACTATTCTTCATCTGTGGTATACTGACGGGCTGCTACTGCTGCTGCTGCCTGTGCTGCTGCTGCAACTTCTGTTGCGGCAAGTGCAAACCCAGACCACCGGAGGACACCGGAGACTATCACACTCTTAACGTAAGTCGAACGCCCTACAGTGTCTCTGTTTATCATCCCAAGCATTTCTATGCACATTGCACTCCCTATAAGTGTTTTTAATCTTTTAACGAACACCGAGCCGGCAAAGTTAAGCCAAGGTCCCGTCGAGGCTCATCGGTCAGGTAAAAGAAGCGTTTGTGGCGAGAAATCTTTTATTGCTTGGGTAATTTAGAAACTGGGATCACAACGGTTGGGTTTGGTACGGTTCGAATTTATTTTGTATAAAAATTGAACGACAAGTCATTGTTTGTTTAACGATGAAGTGTACGGCCTTCCTCGTTTTTAAATTACCTGCATAGACCTAAGAATTAATTGGCTTTGTTTTTTTTTTAACAGATTTATAGTCCTGATTAAAACGAGGTTTTTTAAAATTTAATTTGGCGTAACTTCACAAAATTGCTCCTCTCTATCGATTAAATTGCCGATAATTCAGGATTATCTGTACCAAGCCTTGTTTTGGATCAATTAAAAACACTTCTTCATTTTGCATGACCTCTGATATCTCTCCCTACGTCTAGAAGGTAAGTAGTTTCACTGCACATGTGTTTCGTTGTTTTTCGTTTCGTTTGTTATGTCGCTTTTTGGACTGGGATATCGTCTGGGATCCTTAGAAGGTAAGCAATAGCCGTGGCCCCCTTACACCGCTCTAATTTCGTACCTACAGCAGAATTTTTGTTTGTTTGTTAATCGTCTCGTACCACATTTGTATAATTCTCGAGTTTGGTGGTTTGCAAGTATAAAAAAATGAAATAAAAAGGCGATGGGTTGCATAAAAAATTATTACTACTTGGATTTACCAAGAATTTAATACATAAATAATAGTCTGGTTTCTTTGTTGAGTCATGAGCCTAGTTTTTATCTGTTGTTTATCTGTTAGTAAATAATTGTTTTAATGACAAAGCAGTCATATTTAGAATTATCTTTTACTTAATCTTAAAATACCTTACGGTGATAAACAGGGTAGATTAAGTATTTCGGGAAATATAGATTTTTGTTTGACGATATTTTAGGATAAAAAACATTGTGATTTTATGATGGTGGGACTTTAACAATGCGATCGTGTCCACAATTTGCACAGTTTGTGTGTAGCTGTAGCTTATTTCATAAATATTTTCTCGCCTAACCAAATTGTAAGATGCGTAATACTTTGGGGTAGTTAAAAATAACACATTTTCCAAATTATAGCAAAGTTGAGGATGATTGAAGAAAAATTTAATAAAAAAATGTAAAAAGATTCGTAATTACCCTCCAAAAATCCCATTTAGGATTGGTCAATACCTCTGATTAGTAATGACCATTTCTAAAAATATGCAATTTGACAAGACCGTTATGAAAAAAATGGTCGTGGAGCAGAAAAATAAATATTCTTTAATTTTTAATACTACTACTTATTTTTTTTAAGCTCATTCAAACAGTTTTTTATTTTTTCAAAAAAATCTTGTCAAATAAAGTCGAACAATGTTCTTCGATACCAGAAATCCAGACATACGAAAAGGTGCTTGGAGAAGTGCTTTTTTTACAAAAACGTGATGCAAAACAACTGTTTCGGAGACGGTTGGGAGCCCTACTCCCAAAAAAAATCGTTGGGTTACACGTATTTGTTTAAAAAACTTGCATTGAAAAGCCTCCCCGTTCTCCCAACTTTTCCGAGAGTAAACGTTTTGTTTCTTTTCCGTTTCTCTTTTATTTTAACGAACTTTTATTTAGTTTTGTGGTTCTGACATGTAGTGATGTTTTCAGCGAGATCAAGGGCCGAGCTCGGGCCAGCCTGTTACCACTCAGCCAGGTAGGAGGGTGAGTATGACAGAATTTCTCACGATGTACAAATTAACCGTCATCTCCTAACGGAAGGATCGCATCGGCGATCCACGAACTCTTCTTAGTGCATGCTCATGAAATGGCTGAACGATAGCTTTGGGGTTACATAAGCCTGCGTTCGTCTCACTTTGTAGATATTTGGGGGGGCATACGCAATTCGGCAGAACGGATTTGCGCGTTCTGTGGAATATGTCGGAATTTGAATCAAGGCATTGCTTTTTTAATTATTCTTTTCAAAAGATACATGTGAAGTATTTAACACTTGTTTTATATTTTTTTTATGTGCGAAAAAATAGTGCAAAATATTATCGGTCACTGTTGACACTGCCGACTAGACAACGTAATAAGACGTAAACGTTACTTTGTTTTCGAAGAATTCTATTAAATCTCTGTAAAGTATTGATACATCTCTATAGAAACAATCAGGAATCTAATTACACTTAATACAGGGCGTAACTTTCAATGGGGGTCATAGTTACATGGAGGCTCAAATTCTGTCTTGAAAACTCTTTTTTTTTTGTACCTTTCGTAATTTTCATATTCCACCTCTAATATAACTTCAAACAACCACGTGCTAGCCACGGCGTACACGCAGTTGTGAGCTACGGCGTACATTGCCGCCAAATCTCGTCTTTTTTCATAACATTCATAAATTTAACGATGAAGGCACACAAACACGCCGTACCGTCACCGAACACCGAAAGAAATAACTTTCGATTCCAGTAAAAACTAATACTTTTAGCAGATAGTTGCAAATGCCTCAAAAATTGATAAACTTTCGCTGAATTAACGATTGTCGTTTGTTTTTTTATCCGACCTGTTGTCATATCACATCAGATGGATTGTTATCATGTAGTTTACCTAAATTAGGTCGATATCAGGAGTCATTGACACCGAGATTCACAAACTAAACACGGTGCTTTAAAAAAATAGTAACAAACACTTTTTATTAAAAACTTGAGTATTTTTATTTATGTAAATAGCAAAAACTTCATAATGTAGCAGTCATACAAAATTAACCTATTTTCCGAAATTACTCGACTATTTTATTTAAAAAAATTATCAGAATGCTAAATTCTGGCGAATATGTACAATTACCGCTAAAAAAGACTGACCTCCATTTAAATTTACACCCTGTATTTCGTTATCGATCAAAAATTGATTGCATTCTCTGTTTTTTTTTTTTCAGGAAAATGTCCTCTAAACTATTAAGCAGTTAGATTGCTATAACGCCGAGGTGAAACGTGTCGTTTTGTAAATTGTAACAAATGTTAAGAACGTGCAATTCATTAAATGGAAATATGAAAGTTAAAATCGTTTTTTTTTCTCTGTTTTGTCTTGTACGTACTCGGAAACGTTTCGTATTCGATCTGGATATCTTAAAATTATTTTCAATGCTACGGAATCGGTAGTAGCTGCTCTATAAGTTTTCTACATTGTAAAAATGCGTTAGAAGTGGTTTTACGAACTTTTAACGTTATACAGGATGTCCCAAATTCCAGGTGTACAGGCCATCAGATGTTTTTAAATAAATAGAGTCTAAAACCCGCTTCGATTTTTTTAAAATGTCAATTTTTGCAAAATTGTGTTGGAAATTTTTGTTCCGTTATTTTATTGCGATTTATTCATAAATTTTTTTTAATTAATCTCAAAAAAAAAGATTTTGCTACTTTCCACAAACAATTTACGCATTTTACGAATAAAAAATTGCAATAAACCAAAAGAAAATAAAATTTTGTTAATTGTGCACCTGCAAATCGGGAGACCCTGTACGTCACCCCTACCCGCAGTGAGTGACAAGTGAGACGTAAACATCCGTCCCGCGGGAAGTTCGCTCCCTCACTAACGTCTTTTTTTGCTGAGCCGCCTTTCATTGCTACAATTTTTTTAGGAGGACGGGTCGGACGAGGAGCGGGGCGGATCGCCCGTCACGAGCCAGCCGTCCCCCAAGAAGGGCCAGAACGCCCCGGTATACGCCATGCCAGCCCCGCCGGCGAACGGGATGGGCGAGAGCGCCGCCCTTAATCAAGGTGATGTGAAAGTCTATACGCCCGGTAAGCCCTAGTTTGAAAACGCTTATATTCGCTCGTACCGCGAATATAAGCGTGAATATTTGTGTCTATAAAGCGCGAATAAGGCGTATTACCTTGTAAATATCGTTTTAGATTTATTCCAGCATGAGTAAGGATCCTATTTTTCCTTATTCGTCGTTAAACGTTATTGGATGTCGTACCTAACCCCTTAAAAGTTGGCTTAATCAATATCGTGTATTATTTGCTTGTGGCAATACTGGATGAGGTCAAGGAGTAGTTTTATCGTATTTAATTTGGCCCAGATGGAAGCTGGCCAAGTATTTTTATCAGGGACAGAACTTATTGATCTATCGGGATATCTTTAAATAAATGTACTCTTAAAAGATAACAGTTAATGCTTTTTTCTTTGAGAACCTCCGAACTAACCCTGGATCGTGAATAAATTCATGTAACACGAGATCACATCATTATTATCATTTAAAAAATTTTTTTGGAACGAATTAAAGACATCCTGTATTCTATTGGGACTGTGAATTGATTTTGAGGTATTTTTTTGTAAATTCAAGGTTTGACTGTGAAAAATCGTGTACTTTCTAAGTGTTGTCCATCATTAGCCACTACTTTTTCTCGTCTTTCCGTCGGCATGCGGATTCCGCAACCCCACGATTTTCAACGCTTAGAATTATCATAGCACATCCATTTTTCATCGACAGTGACTGCGATGCAAAAAACCGTTTCATTTTTGCCGTGAAAAATCGCCGTTCAGCATATCTAGTAAGCTTCCAATTCCTCATTTTCGAACTATTTCGGTTGACCAGGACATTATTTATTAACTGTTTCAAAATCGTCACTTTTTAAAACATCGCAACCAATACTCGCACGTTTTTATCGATGGAGTATGTTCACCGTAAGTTTCCGACTGCTCTCGATGACATTCAGCAGCACTTTTCTTTGAATTAAGAGGGCTCTATAGCAAATAGACAACCGGCCGTACATTTTTATAGATTTTCTTACACAGTTTGTCTAAATGTGAATTAATGCACAAATAACAGACTTTCCTCCATTCTAATGCAGATTTTCTATAAAATGGAGTTGGTTCGAGACTCAAATTACTTTTTGTTGTAAAGAAATTTGTAATTTGGCACTTTTGAACAAGCGGCATAAGTTTCTTTACACCAAAAAGTATTTTGAGCTTCAAATTAACTCCATTTTATATAAAATTGTGTACTTTCGAAGTATTGTCAATCCCGTCTTTCCCGAAGCATACGGATTCCCTACGATTTTCTACACTTAGAATTATCGTAATGCATCCACTTTTTCATTGACAGTGACTACAATGCAAAAAACTGTTTCATTTTTGCTGTGAAAAATCGCTGTTCAACATATCTCGGCCTTCCTTGCTTTTGAGTCGTTTCGAGTGCATTTAAACGTTCGGAAACTGTCGTGCGATCAACATTCAACGATTCAGCACGTCCGTCTTGCATCTTGGTCGAGTAAGCTTCCAATTCCTCATTTTCGAACTATTTCGGTTGACCAGGACATTATTTATCAACTGTTTCAAAATCGTCACTTTTTAAAACATCGCAACCAATACTCGCACGTTTTTATCGATGGGGTATGTTCACCGTAAGTTTCCGACAACGCTCGATGACTTTCAACAGCACTTTTCTTTGAATTCAGAGGGCTCTATAGCAATAATTTTATAGATTTTCTTACACAGTTTGTCTAAATGTGAATGAATGCACAAATAACGGACTTTCCTCCATTCTAAAGCAGATTTTCTATAAAATGGAGTTGGTTCGAGACTCAAATTAGTTTTTGTTGTAAAGAAATTTGTAATTTGGCACTTTTGAACAGGCGGAATCGTAAATTACAAG
The DNA here is from genome assembly GCF_000390285.2 of Anoplophora glabripennis. Classification (NCBI taxonomy): domain Eukaryota; kingdom Metazoa; phylum Arthropoda; class Insecta; order Coleoptera; family Cerambycidae; genus Anoplophora; species Anoplophora glabripennis. Next base: position 71,297 of record NW_019416615.1, on the reverse strand, counting down.
TTTCTTTACACCAAAAAGTATTTTGAGTTTCAAACTAACTCCATTTTATAGAAAATTGTATACTTTCGAAGTATTGTCCATCCCGTCTTTCCCGAAGCATACAGATTCCCCACGATTTTCTACACTTGGAATTATCGTAATGTATCCATTTTTCATCGACAGTGACTACGATGTAAGAAACCGTTTCTTCTTTGCCGTGAAAAAGAGCCATTCAGCATATCTCGGCTTTCCTTGCTTTTGAATTGTACCGAGTGCGTTTAAACGGTTGGAAACTGTCGTGCGATCGACATTCAACGATTCAGCACGTTCGTCTTGCGTTTGACATGCATCTTAATGGAGTAACACTTCCAATTCCTCATTTTCAAACTATTTCGGTTGACTAGTGTGTTCTTTATCAACTGTATCAAAATTGCCACTTTTTAAGACATCGAAACTAATACTTGCACGTTTTTATCGATGGAGTATGTTCACCGTAAGTTTCCGACTGCTCTCGATGACTTTCAGCAGCACTTTTCTTTGAATTTAGATGGCTCTATAGCAAATAGGCAACTAGCAATACATTTTTATAGATTTTCTTACACAGTTTGTCTAAATGTGAATTAATGCACAAATAATAGACTTTCCTCCATTCTAAGGCAGATTTTCTATAAAACGGAGTTAGTTTGAGACTCAAATTACTTTTTATTGTAAAGAAATTTGTAATTTGGAGCTTCTGAACAGGCGGCATCGTATATTACAAGTTTCTTTACACCAAAAAGTATTTTGAGTTTCAAACAAACTCCATTTTTTAGAAAATCTATGTTAGAACGGAGAAAAGTCTGTTATTTGTGCATTAATTCATATTTAGACAAACTATGTAAGAAAATCTATAAAAATGTATTGTTAGTTGCCTATTTGCTAGAGCTCTTGAACACGAAAAGTAAAATTTCCCACAAATGGTGTTTTGTTAAAATTTCAGCAAAACGACACATAATGACATGATTTGATGCGATATAGCGTAAGTTACGCCATCTATTGTAAATCCCTTAAAATTAATTCACAGTCCTAGTAATATAAGCCACTAGGTACGTAGACAGGGTATAACTTTGATTGGGGGCCATATTTTCTCAAATTCATTGTGAAAACGAGTTTTTTTAACATTTTTCTCAAAATTTTTCGTATCTAGAAAAACATTGTAGACACAAACACACCTTGCCACTAAACACTAAAATAAATCACTTTTTAAGATTCCCCACAACAGCGTACTATACAACTTCTATTTTGACTCCAGTAAAAACTAATACTTCACACAAAAGTCGCGAAAATTACAATAAATGTGATAATATGAAGTGGAGGCATATTCTGCTATTCTTGTTTCACTGAATTAGTTTTTGGCATTTTGTTTTTTGCCTGCCTAGTGCCCTGTTGTCATATCTCATCAGACGGATTGATACTGTGTAGCGGTCAGTGTTAAAGATCATTGACTCTGAGATTCACAAACTAAACACGGTGCTTTAAAAAAAATAGCAGCAAATACTTTTTATTAAAAGTTCGATTGTAAAAAATATTTCAAATTATTAGATTAGTAAATATTTTTTTATTATGTTTGACACTTATTTTTTCCATTGTCATTTCGCTCTCTACCGCTACATTAGTTTCATAGAGTTGGTTTAAGGTGATTAAAATCTGGTAACACTGATAAGTGTAGTTTAAAAAACGAATTATGACTTGACTGTTTATTTAATTAAAAAATATTTACATTTCAAATTAAAAAAACTGACCCCCACTTAAATTTACACCCTGTATCTTGAACGTTTCTGCACAAATCTTACATTTTTTTTGTATTTTGTATTTTTGTGGGAAATACCTGAATAGAAGAATACTGACATTGGAATATACAGGGTGGTCCTTAAGTACCTGCCGTTATATCTAGAATTAGTACAGTCATTGAAGCTGAAAATCAGCTGTAACCTCCGAATTCTTTGAAACTGCATGGATTTTGACGCTTTTTGTTTTTTAGGGGTAAAAACTACCCCTAAGTGAAAAAAATTGAAAAAATTAAGTTTTAAGCATTTTATTGATAAAAATCGTGTTCAAGCACAAAGATTAAGTAATGTCCCATGTTCTCGAACATGTTTTATGATATATTTGATCTTTTCGACCCTTTTTAACCCTTAAAAACTACCCCTATGCAAAAAAAAATGATAAAAAATTAATTTTTAAAGATTTGGAATGATTGAATCGTACAATTATTTAAAATAAAAGTTACCTTATAGCTAATAAAAGAATTTTTCCCTTTCAACCCCCTAAAAACCACCCCTGTATTGCCAAGAATGATAAAAAATTACTTTTTAAAAGCTTGGATTGCTTTAACGGTGCAATTATTTAAAATAAAAATTCCCTCATTGCTTATGAAGGAATTTGTATCTCATAACACTTTTCAACCCTTATAAATTACCCCTGTGCTAAAAAAATGATAAAAAATTACGTTTTAAATCTTGGAATGCTACAATTTGTAATAAAAATTCCCTTATATTGTTTATGAAAGAATATTTTACTTTTGCCATTTTCAACTCACATAAACTACCCTTTTACCAATATTAATGTAAAATATTTTTATTATAATCGATTTTTAAATATAATCGATCATAAAAAAATTGCTACGCTGCATATAAATAATCACACTAATTTTTTTTACTTATTTCATTTGTATAATGTATAAGTAATATATAAAAATGAGAAAGCCTATTTTGCTCCAAAAAAATGTCATTGGTATTTTTACCATAACTCGGTTAATTTTGAAACTGTAGTATCCTACAAAGAAGCATTTTAAAAATAATTTCAAGAGCTGTAAGATCGTTTGCATATAAAACCTTTTAAGTCCTTCGTTTTTTAAAGGGAAAGGTCTCGAGACAGCTCGTTTTTTCACTAAAATGGATACTTCAAGCGGCGATACCTCCTTTAAATTTTTTATGCTAAAGAAATTAAAAAAAGGCAAAATATTTGTTGAAAAATAAGCTACAATTTGTTGTCTTCATTTTTTACGTATCTTTCATCGTTTCAGAGTTATTATATAAATAAGGCAATTTTTTTGAATAATAAAAAATACGTTTTCAACTTTTACCGTACATTATTAAAAAAATACGCATTCTAAACCGGTCTAACTTCAGGATCGTATGAAAAACACTAAAACAATTCTTATTGTAAAGGGTCTACGATTAATTTTAATTCTGATGGAAATGGTACAGCGTTTACTGGTCATTTTTGCTTAAAAAATATGAACAACAAATTTGTTTTTGACGATAACTCCTTCAATTTTGCTCTAATTAACTTTTATAAGTTCTCATTTTGAAGGTCTTTTTGAGTACTACAAACAAACTTCAGGAACATCATACACGTAAAATTAATCCTTTTTCCGTTATTTGATGTTGAATACATCGATTCGAGTATTCCCCCCAAAATAAGTCCCGTTCCAATAACCATATTTCGCTTTATAGGACGTACAACACTTTTTAAAAAACGATTTTCTTTGTTTATTTATAAGCTACATTTTTGTTTATTACACTTTTTTAATTAAATGCGTAGTTTTTGAGTTATTCGCGAAAAATACTTTGAAAAAGTGTTTTTTTCACTCAAAATTCCAAGTTTTCAATCGTGAATAACTAAAAAACTATTGATTTCTCGAAAAAATTCTTCGAATATATTTTTTTACTTAAAACTTTATTCTCTATCGATTTCCAGCGTTATTTTTGAAAAAAAAATTTCCACCCTCGAGAAGGAGTGCCAACCCCCAACAAGGTGGAAGCGTCAATCGGCGCTGTGTCACTAATGTTCATTGACCTTTTCTCTAACTACCTGCCAAATTTCAAGTCGATCGGTTCAGTTTCAAAGAATTCGGAGGTGAAAAGCTCCAATGACTGTACTATTTCTGTTAATTTTTTACGCAGAATCCACCAAGCATTTTAGTCGCATTAACAAACGAAATTTCATCAATTTATGTAAGAAATGCTTCATAGCGCTCACACGACGGCTCTTATCTTGAAAATTTAAAGACCGCCCTGTATAGCAGTATTTACCAGCACGTGCCGGCTGAACGGCTGAAATGACTTGGACTGTTTTTAGATTTAAAGTAATGGATGGAGGATAGACAGTAATAACAAAAAAACTAACAGGTATGCCAAGTACACCGAAGAAACAGTGGTAACGAAGGGACGTCGACGTCATCTTCCGCAACCTAGTCAAAAATTTTCTTAAGTTTCGTCCATTAAAACTAATTTAACTAAGCTACAATTAAGCTTAAAACGATATTATACGGTTTTTAATCTACCTTTTAGTTCTCTTTAGGTAATTTTAAAATTGCATACGAATAAATAAACACTTCAATTATCTACTATCTACTTGTACGGTTAAAGACCTGTTTGGTGTGTGTTATATAACAAAAAAATAATGCACTTCCGTTGTTTGTTACGTCATACGAACTCTACAGTATTTTTTTTCTACGGCTACTAGCAAGGCTTGGATCTTATTCTAGCTGTTCGAACTTTTATTTATTTTTATGTACCGACAGTTTGAGGTGGCGCTTCTTGCGGACGCGTGAAGAGCGTCCGTAGAAACTACGACGTCAAGCTGCCGTTAGTTTTAGCACAATAGCTCAGCGTTGTTATAATATTTGTTCGTTTAAGCGATCGATCGTTTCCGTATAGCCCGTCGGAACGGTAGAGGATTTGTTGTTAGGGCTCTTCCGGTAAGACTTTTGTTTTGTTTCTCTCCTCACCGTTATGAATTGTTAAACAAGCAATTAGTGTAAAAAATGAATAAGTAATAAAAATATAAATATCACAGTTAAATCCTGTAATTTTAATATTTATTCAGTGTACCGTTGTTAATCAGTAATTGTAATTAAAGAATTATAGCCTAGATATTATACACTTACGATAGAACATTATGTGTATATTGAAATTGAAAATAAATCTATTCCTACTTGACCGTTTTTGTTTTCAGCCGTCCCACGCCGAGATAACGAATTTGTATTCCTTTCAGTTACCGCATATTTGGAAATTTAAAATCAGCTAAGTCTTGTATGTATGTATGTCGGAGCCCTTATTAGGCCCCCTTTCATTACTCGAGTACTTTTCTTCAAATCATCCTATTACTACACAGGTGGCTTGGTGGCAAAGTCTCGTACAATTTTTTATGTATGATAGCATGATCTTAAGTTACAGAGATTTAATTGCTCTATTCTCTTTACCATTTTATTGGGGAACACACGCAGGCTGAAGGTGTTGAGCGACCCAGGTCTCTGGTAGGCTGCCACAGCCACATCCCGAGCCTGCCCTAGGTCACCCATCCAAGTTCCAGCCTGCGTCCGTGTTACTTACCTCGGCCGATCGAAATCTATCGGCCAAGATACCCGGCTAGGTGGTCCCCCATGTCAAGTCTTATTTTTATTATTAGATAGTGTCTTATTACACTGGTGCATAATTACAGCAGTCATGAATCGATGGACAAGCCATTAGTATCGACTAGTAGTAAAAAATCGACTATTTTTTTTTTGACTTTTTAATTTTGGAATTTTGTAAATAATGAACAAATTAATATCTGAAAAGGAACAATACACATTTTCAAAGGAAATTTAATGCTCTACAAAAAAGGTCTCTTAACATTTTTGCATAAATTTACTCCTTCAAAAGTTATTCACGATTGAAGAAAAATTAAATTTTTGTTTTTTTTAGTTTTGGACCCAATTTTTTTCACTCGATGGAACAAATTGATATTATACCTCATCGACAATAATTGTTCGATCAATATAATCACCAAAAATATCTAAAATTCATAATATATTCAAATTCATTCTCGCTCAATAACGTAGTTCTACAAGAACATAGTTTTTCTGTTTCAAAATAATTTAAAAAATAACAATCATATAGTTTTACTACTGAAGGTTATTTATTTATAATATATTCATTAATATACAGTGGGTCCCGTTTTTCAGGTTAACACCTCTGGAAATGTGAGAAGGCTGTGGACTTTCCGCAAGCCTTTTTTTTACAAATAGTACCCTGAAAGGAGGCTATATTCTACTAATAATTTTATTGATGTCATAAAAGCCTGGCCTACTACGATTTTTTAAAAGGGTCATTTTTCCAGAAAGTGGTATTAGGCATTTTTTCATCAAAAAAATAATATTACCAGGCTATTCAACACCCATCAAAATACCCATATTCCAAATTTGAACGACAAATGTCTATTGAGTGTTTTGTTATGTGGCGCCAAACTTCGAAAAATCAGAACTAAAAATTATAATAAGCAGGTCAAAGATTGCCATGAAAGTGAAAACAAATACCAATCAGATAAAGAAAAAATATAGACTAAAGCACTATGACGAGTGAAAATACTCTCTCTTCTCCTTAATAACCGCAACGTCTATTATTAATGCCCACTTAGTGAAAATGACCTTGAATATTTTTATCAGCCATAATCTGATTTTTCCTTCATATAAATGTACACAATATTGTAAATAAATAATTTTCAATAGTAAAACTACATAATTGTTATTTTTAAAATTATTTTGAGACGGTAAAACTACGTTCTTGTAGAAAAAATAGCTATTGAGCGAGAATAAATTTGAATATATTATGAATTTTGGATATTCTTGGTGATTATATTGAAAGAATAATAATTGTCGATGATATATAATATCAGTTTGTTCCATTGAGTGAAAAAAATTGGGTCCAAAACCAAAAAAAAACAAAAATTTAATTTTTACTTCAACTTCAATCGTGAATAACTTATGAAGGAGTAAATTTATGCAAAAATGTCTTTTTTGTAGAGCATTAAATTTCCTTTGAAATTCTGTATTGTTCTTTTTCAGATAGTAATTTATTCGTTATTTACAATTTTCAATCTGACCTTTTTTGTAGGGCATTCAATTTCCTTAAAAAATATATGTAGACAAATTTTTTTACCTTGATGGCTTGGCAGTTTTGACACAAAAATGGCATCAGGAATAAAAAATCAAAACTAGCGATGATAGACCTCTTAAAACTAATATTAAGGGCTCAAAACTCTCACGATATTTTTTTTCGTCATTCTGAATGATATTCTCGATATATCTTTCAAAAAAAAATAGTCAATTTTTTTGGCCGAGTCTAGTATACATTGATTGTAGGCAAAATGCTATACTGCAGAACAAGTGTGCACTGATTGTTTTCTCTTTTGCTGTGCACCATGTACTGCTAGAATTATACACATCAGTAACAACGCTTGGAACACATACTGTGATGGTATTGTGAAAACATGACGTGTCATTCCCTAACGACTTCAGCAGTTCTCAACATGTTTGCATTTTTTGCAAGGTAAAATCGGTGTTTATGAACTTTTTTGCATATATTTAATTTAATGTTATCAGTACAGAGTAGCTACTCGTAAAAAACATGTTACATTGGATTTTGTTATACAGGTTGGGCAAATGTGTCGAAACACTTGTGTACAGAGTAAACCATAAGTTTGATTAAAAAATACCTTTTAACAAAAGATTTTATAGTATTTTTATTATTTTCTTTTCAATGACGTGCTTTAATTTCCAACACCTACTTTATTTGTAGAGATACGGCTTTATCGGTAGATTTTTTAAATCGACCGCCCTGTTTTTTAACATTTTTAGAAAGACAGATTTTATTATATATATCCGATTTATTGTTTTTTAAATATTGAATAAAACAATAAAATAAAGAGTAGGCTGGTTTACATTTTTTTGTCACGGCTACCTGAAAAAGTAATTAGATTTGCTATCATTGAGGTTCAGCGAAACTATTCCGCCAAAATAAAAAAATTATACATAAATACCACGGATTGGCCCGGCCGTTTATATATTTTTCGTTGTTTTTTGAAATTGAAAAACAACCATCATAAAACTAATAAATGTATAAGCAAAGTGTACTGAGTAACTTTCGCAAGAATATACAGGGTGTCCCGAAATTCATGCAACAAAATTTGGTCACAGATTCTTAAGACAAATTTAGGGCTCGTATTTTTTATTTTTGCCAAATCTTTTTTATAAAAGCCATTAAATTTAGAAACTTTTTGTCTTCAAGATTTCAGGGGGCTGTAACTCCGAAAGAGGAGGCCAGTTGGCAAAAAGAAAAAATACGGGTCCCCTAAAGTCTTAAGAATCTATGACCAAATTTTGTTGAATGAATTTCGGGACTCCCTGTATAATACGCTTTAGTTATCTAGTAATATTAAAAGTTGTATTGATGATTTCATTGAAAAATGTTTATTCATTTTAGGCTTTTTTTCGCGAGTGAAGTTGTATGTTGTGGTATGTGTAGTATGAGTGAGTGAAGAGATTTAAACTATCATATGACAACTAAGATCAAAAGAGATGGAAATAGTAACTACAAGTCAGATATTCACCAATATTCAGTCGCGAAAAAAAGCCTTTTGTTTCATGGTCTTCAATTAAACCCCACCCAAATGAATTTTAAACACATACTTAGTATGTGATTTTAAAGCAATTTCAAAATTTACTAGGGTGACATCTAGTGCGTATACGCAAAACTAATTATGACAGTTTAAACATCTACTCTTTAGAGGGCGCCTCATTTGTTTCAAGTTTCAAGAAATTTTTCACTCATCGTTACGTATAAGTGATTAAGTAAATTATTACTTATTAAACAATAATTATAAATAATTCAGCGTTATAGGTAAATCAAACATAAAAAGAGACCTATAAAGAAAAACCTGCACTTAGGTTAAACAACACTAAAAAGTATAACTGTTCAACTACATTGTGTATTATCTTCTAGACTCACGAGATGAGGCAGGATAAAGAGGGATAATCCCCCTCGATCCCAAATCATTGAGGCCAATTTCTAGCCATAGAATAATGGCGTATCTTCTAGACTAGAGGGTTGATTTGATGAAATTAATTATTTTATAATATTCATTTCGAAGAATGTTAAATATTTTTGGAGCTAGGTAAGTAAAACTTCTTTTTTCTAATGTTCTATTAATAGTAGGTACGTTTTTATACAAAAATTGTGTAAAGTTACAATGTTTTTGCTATATTTATTGTTAAAACTATTGAATGTGTCAAGAATTGGAAAATTTTCTATTGTATTTTTTAATGCTACTCACTATATTATCTTTATAAAATATTACTGTATCTTCATGATTTTTTATTCCTTTGCTTGGTTTGACCAGCAACTCATTTTTTTTACTGTTTTTATGATATAGAGATATTTTGTTACTAAAAACTGATGGATTACAGTGAAAACTGAGTGAATATATTCAGGAAAAATTATACATTTCATTATTTGCTTCTACTGGAATTCTATTTAATCACGTTACCAGAAATCAAAACGTTTAATATGATTTGTGGGGTCAAAAAACTATTTGTTCAACTATTATACACGTTAAACAAGACTTTGATCTCAATCTAATTTTTCTTAAGGTGGTTTGATATTAACGCCCTGAATTATCATTTTGACTACCAAGGGAACTTATTTAGGCGCTTTTAATGCAAAATTATTTTAATATTTTTCCGTTTCTATTGATAGATGAAGTATAATTATTAATAAAACATAAAAGCTAAGGGCATGTAAGTAAATACAAATAAAGACAGTTTACAGTTTTAAACACAGTTTAATACTGTTTTAAATACATAATTAGTAATCGTAACTATGTATATATATAAATAGGTACGCAAATTTTGGCGAGTTTTTTACCCTGCGCCCACAGTATAATATGATTGGTAACACCGGCTTTTTCTAGTAGATCTTTTCTTAGAGGAATCTTAATCGACTGTTTCAACTTTCTCCTAATTTTTCTTTTCTTAGCAGTTTCAAATACATCATGAGATTCGTTATTGTGTTGTTCTCTCCTAACATTGATCCCAATTTTGTCCTTTTCCATGGGACTGAATCTCTTTTTTTCCTCTGTTTGACACTCAACGTGTTAGGCTGCGTTTTGAAAATTTTCCTCTTGCTACGACACCTATCTTTGTACACTTCATCGACACTGGGAAATTCCTTTACGAATTCTTCCCTCGTTCTTATATTTAAACCAATGTGCTTTTCCTCATGAAGTACGATATTTCTTTGTTTATAAGTTCTAGCAGTGGAATATTTAGATTTTTCTTTTTTCTGTGAACGTTTACTGGTTTTCGATTTTGCTTTGGATTTTGACAGTAAACTTGAATCGGCTTCAGATTTACTACATGCAACCTGGGCGTATAAATCTACAATTCTTTTACCTACATTCGTTTTCTTATTGCGAAATTTAATCTCGATATTTTGAGCTCCATTTAACTTTTGTACCGCATTCTTATCCTTCTTTGTTTTTGACGTTACATCGTTTACAAATTCGATTCTTTCAATTTCATCGTCGTTTTGTAAATTCATTAACTCATTTTGGCACGCAGTTGTGTTTTGCGACGAAATAGTGACAATCTTGTTTTTTATCGATTCATAATCGTATGGAGGCGGCTTCAACAAATTATACACTTCATCAAGTTCTTTTGAAACGTCACAGTCACTATCTGAATCAGAACTGACAATACCATGAATGTAACATGCTAGTTCGTCATCGATCTACAAAATTTTAATATTGAAAGGACTTTTAAATTGTTACTAATAATAATATGAAATGTTTAGTATTTTATAACTGTTTTGCTAGGCTAGAACTTTGAGTTGGGCAGGATAATAAAAATACTAATTTAACCACTTTTAACTTCTTGAACTGATAAAAATTAAGTTTATACTAACATTACTATTCATTTCTTACCTCAATCATTATTTATTTAGATGCAAATTCAACACTTAAAGGTAACAGAGTATGATCAAACTAGAAGCACAAGAAAATCAAGAAATGTAACACATCTACTTTTTATAATACAATTTTAATTTTTTATTACTTGTTTGTTTACTACTTTTTCCCGTCATTTATTTTTGTGACACCATGTACACGTAAAAGTTTATGTTTCTCCGTCTTCTTCTAACATCATTTATCTAGGCTTCTAACGTGTCGTGATTTTGTAAACATTTTTTTTATGAAACTGCCCTCTTTGTACTAAAAAAAAACGATTTCTGTCACCAATTTCAAAAGTAATTGTTGTAACAACAACAGGAGGGCGCTGTTGCCGCTGTTGTCGTCAGGGCCCGAGAACTTATACTTGAAAATATGGGGACACTGGGAACCACGTGACTTGAGATGAATATACAAGTTGGGGAAAGAGTCTATAGATGTCGCCACAAAGATTTTGTAGAATAAATTTTGACAATTGCAATTATGAATCATTTCATGTCATTCATTTTGTTTATGTTTATTGTTGGTTAGGTTTGGCGAGTGCTGGTGTGTGTTTTATTTGTGTTTTTAGTGTGTTTTATTAGATATTTCATTCACATTTATTTATATAACATAATAATGTCTGATCATCATATAATCACATTTTTTTATTAATAATAAAATGTTTTGTTTTTTTGTTTTTTTTAATAAAAAATGTGATCAGAGGTAGGTAGTTTTTTTTATGGATATCAACACAACGAAAAATTTAAAGTTGCATAATAAATCTCTATTACAAGAATTAATCAAAGATTGGTTTAGTAAAATTATTTACATGTAATATTTTTTTATTCGCCGTGAAAGCTAATACAATATAGAAAGCACTGAAACTCTATAATCATTTTCACTCTTTTTTTTCAAAATATGTACTGAAATTTGAAATTTTTTCAACAAACATTTTAAAAAGTTACAGTATCAAAATTATTTCTTATTTTAAGTAGGAAGACTATTAGAGCATTTAAAAGTGTCTTTAATGCTTGAGTGATTTTAATGCTTTTTATCAAATGTACTTATTTTCTCATGGTGACAAAAAAAAATATCTACGTGAAAATTATTTTACAAAATCAATTTCTGAGTAATCTGTGTAGGGTGAGATTTGTTATGTAATTTTAAATTTAGCGGCGGCAGAATACCTAAAACAAATATTGAGTAGGTAGGTATATAGTTATAGAGCGTACAACTAGATGGCGCTTGCATCTTTTACTGGCTAGAGGTAATTTAACTCACTGTATTACCGATAATTCCTAGAAAAGGAAAGCAATAGAAGTTGAAGAAAGTGTCAACAGTTAGCGTTGTTAATGACCACGAAATCTGTTCAAGTTTCCTATCTATAGTATCATTTATCTAGGGTTGTCGTAACCTAAAAACCGAAGAATTGTAAACTATGTGCCTGGTAATTTTGCACTTTTTGAAATAAAACGCACGTTCTTTGCACAAGTTTTCGTATAACGTTTCTGTGATTTACACAAAGTTCTAGTATCTTTGTGTGTGTTAATCAGTAGTTTGAGAATGAAGGATTCCCCCTTGATTTGCCTTCCGGGTCAGAGACTGTGCCTTTGCGACAAAGTACACACATCTGGACAAGGTACATACGAACGCCAAGGCTACATATACTCCCAACTAGCTGGTTACGTAGACATTGTCGAAAAAGACGGATTGAAGGTAATTGAAGTTCACAGCAAGGGCGAACAAACGGTGGTACCTGGACAGGGGGACATAGTTACCGCACAAGTGAACATAATAACCCACCAGTACTGCAAATGCTTCATAAAGTGTGTGGGAAACACCGTCCTGCGACGACCATTCAGAGCCGTCATACGTAGGGAAGACGTTAGGGCGACTGACAAAGACAAAGTCGAGATATATAAGAGCTTCAGGCCGGGCGATATAATACTAGCTAGGGTGGTAAGTTCTAAACACTATGCAAAATCTCGAGTGTAATACACGTTTTTCTAGTTGCCTATCACCGAGGCCCATACTTACCAGCTGACGACCGCGGAAAACGAGCTAGGTGTTGTAATAGCGCATTCGGAACACGGGCATCGAATGGTACCTATAAGTTGGACCGAGATGCAGTGTCCTAAGACTTTCGTTAAGGAACTGAGGAAGGTTGCAAAAGTTGTGCCTGAAAATGTAAATCAGAATTTGTTAAAAGCGAAGCCTGAGTGAAATTTAATATATTTAATAAAAACTTGGCATTTTCTACTAAATGATTTTTCTGGTACCTAATCATAGTAAACCTTTGTAGTTCATTGAGGCTCAGGTAAGTACTCAAGCTTTTATTTCGTAATATTCCTGAACTTACCAATGTTTTTTTATAAATAGCAAAAGTAAGATATTGATAACGGTTTAGTATAGCTTTTTAATTGATCTTTCCTCATTCAACTATAACCATTCTTTCTTCATTGAACCATAATCGTTCAAGGACTGTAATTAATAATTATTTTTTTTAAATATAATTACGTATAAGGTTGATTGAAGTTCAACTAGTTCAGCGACCTTTTTTTAAAGGATTTCCTAACAACTGTAGTTCTAAAATACCTTTTCTAAAACACCATATTAAGCTTTGTAGTAGTCCACTTTCGAGTTTGACATAATCGAACAGGGTTTATATGAATTTTTTTATATATACAACACATATTTTGAGATTAAAACAATCTAAAACAAAACTAAGGGTTTTATCAAGTACAATACAAATAGAACAATGTGGCTTTTGTTTAACGGCTACCAAATAGTGTTATTACTTAATTTTGTGGATATCTATAAAAAAAATGACGGAAAAGTTTTAATACAGACAAAGCACTGATAATTACGTCTAGGACATTATCATTTCCAGTAAGAGTGTATTAATAGGTAGTATTTGCTCTATATGTTCAGCAACTAATGCAACATCTGTCATCTACCTGCGTCAGAAAAAAAAAAGAGTTTCCATGCCTAGATTTTTCAGATGTTAGAGAAATAAATATGGGAAATTTAATAGAACATTCATAATTGTGTAACTCGGTGGGAAATCATTCAATGACGAATTATTTTCGATAGTAGATGCTATTAATTCGTGTACGGTATTTGGAAAAATTCCTTTTAATTAAACAGGGATTATAAGAAGTAGTAGATCAGCTGAAGATGAAATAATGATAGTTACTTTAAAAATCACAAAAATTGTGATAGCTTCATCCCTTTTTAAAGGAAAAAAGTTTGAATAAAAAGGAGCTTTTATATTTTTACATACTTCATAATACTGCATATAGGTATTTATACCCCTGATTTACATTTTACAAAAATGTACGAGTATTATTTACAACTGCTTAGAAGACACGGAAAACTAAGCTCTATATTTTTATGTATTATTTTATTACATTTTAATTAACTAACAGTCCATTTCTGGAATGTCACGCACAATATCAGGCAAATATATTTATATGCTCTTTTTTAAATCAACCTCAGTAAAGGTGAGGCTTTGATCTTTGGAAACGAAACTGGTTTTTTTGTTTTAAAAACTATGGAAAAGACGTTTTGCATTATCAGGTTGAGCGTCTGATTGAAAAACGATTATTTTTTTATTATTTCTGCAAGAAGTTGAACCAAGTTTAATCTTCCAGCATTTATTATTATCTGTCTCTTTTCTAGTAGCGACTAATGAAATTTTGGAGATCTTTAGGAGATAATTTCTATGTTCACAAAAAGAACATTCATTAGAAAAAAATTTCAAACATTATCGAAATAAAAATTTTAAGGGTTGCCGATCCTGAGATCTCGAAAAGGATTGCGTTTATTTGTGTAAAATTTTTTTTTTCATATTCCATCATAGATACAAATAGCCATTTTCTTTTCATTTTTGACAAAATTAAATTTCTATTGGTGTTATACCTATTTAAATTTTAATTTGATATCAATATTCTATTTTTCAAACTTCATAATTCTGTAACTTTACAAAAAATAAACATTTTTAGAAAAATAAACAGAATACTTACTACTGTTTATATTGATCATTTGGTTACGATAAAAAATATTTTGTGAATATACACGCAACCCTTTTTGAGATATCAGGGTCGGCAACCCCTAATTTAATTTTCTTCTGAAATTTTTTCACTATGAAAATTATCTTTGTCTTGTGATTCTAGCCAAAATACAAGCACTTGAATTTTCATTAGCCACCACTGCCTTTTTATATATGTACTGTGTCTGTCCATTCAAATCAAATATCAAAATTAAACCGAATTAAACTGTCAACTGTCATGTATCGCGCTGTTGTCAGAATTTATAATAAAGCACTAAATATAAATAAGTAGTTACAGTTTAGAGAATAGTGTTTGGTTATGTTGTCAAAGAGGATCTAAAACTTTTGAAAATTTATCTGTAATTTTGTTGATCAACTTGATCAAACTGAGACAATTGTTATAAATAGCTGTACAGATATTTGAAAGGCAGAGTATGGCACATTTTAAACTAAACACTTCTAAAATATTAAAATAATGTTGACGTAATAATAAGAATATTAATGTATCAAAACGTCTTGAAAATTGTCATGGAGTATGCAGAATCCCAATGAAATTTTATCTTTCTAGCTAAGTTCTATCTAGGGCTAGAGTATTTATGTAGATGTTCATAGCGAACTTGCCTTATAATCCGAAATCAGAGCAGCTGATTGGCTGAATTAAAAAACCGCCATCTTTTTTTTAAATTCAACCAATCAGCTGCTCTACTTTCAGATTACAACATAATAATCATGACTGAAAGAATGCGCCTTATGTGATCAAATATTCCATTCAAATTAGAGATAAATATTTTGTTGTGTATTTTTAGGTTATGTGTCAAAAAATAATGAGAATCGGCCGACAGTTTTTCATTTTTCAGGTGGTTATTTTATGTTTTCTTTCTATTTAAGCGACTTGTCTAACATATAAAGTTACCGTCAATGGCAATATAACAAATCGACTTGTGTCGAAGGTAATCCTAACCTTCCATCCTTCCGCTAGTTACGCATTGCAGCTATTATTTCCATTTTTTTCAGACATTTATTGCCTATTACGTACGTAATTATTCTATCTCCCTGTTTATTTCCTTATTGAGCACCATCAGTTTGAATGATATTTGATTTCTATGTGTTGTAATGCACGTAGGTAGACAGGTAATCACAGGCATATTATAATAAAGGCATTCAGTGGCCAAGAAAGAGCCGAGAATTATTAAGTTAGAAACTTTAGACTGTTTTGTTAAAAACAAAACTTGTTTGTTGCTTTTCCTAAGACCTTAGTCTAATTGAACCGTACCTATTCTGCGATCATTTCTAATTTTCGTGTAAATACATCCATCAAGTCGATTCTTTCTCGGAAATCAGATAAATATTTGCCATACACGTCTAAAAAAATTGCGATGTTACGTCAAGACCCAACTAATTATGCTAATGATGACGTCCATCCGCAATTTATATTCACTGTTCGAATTTTGCTCATGTCACACGCTCAAGTCAAGGCCGATTTTCATTAAAGTGACATTAATTGTCTGTAATTTAAGACGGTTCTTCAGGATAATTGGTTTTTGAATAATGGACAAGCAGTACTGGCAGGACTTCACCATTATATCGTTTTAATTAATAATATTTGCGACAAAACACGTATAAAAAATGATATTTTCGCGTATAAACCAACAACCAATACTGTTGATAAATGGTCCATCGAACTTTTACGTCATAGCACAAATATATGCACACGCGACATGTAATTCTATTATGTATTTTTTCGTTATGCTAATAAGCCATTATTTCAAACCAAGAGATGGTCATTTCCTGTTCTGATATCCGAAGAGAGAAAGTGACTTACGAGGGTTGTTTGATAATGACTTTAAAAACATATAGTACTAATTTTATTTCTATTGGCAACTTTTCCCCACTCGTTACACAGTATACTATTTTCTACTGTAGAAGTTTTTGTTTTCATGCAATAAACAACTTTATTGAACTATATTTACTAGAAAAAGTGGATCTTCATTGCACTAGTGACTGTAAGGTATTGAAACAAGTAGGTATCTGCCAACGTCCTGTACGTCACTAATTTTCAAATTTGTCAATTCGAAGCATCGACAAGCACCAAAAACCCCAATTCACTAGTATAGTTCACTGTATACCTAACAACATGTAAAAGGTAAAGAGATATTATAGACCAGGCGGATCTGTTTTGAGGTGGATGTGAGAGGGGGCAAGCAAATTTGTTCTGGATTACCTTCAGTATAACTCACATAATAAAAGTGTAGATCCCTAGATCTGGGCGAGGTCCGGAACATTTACAAAATTGCAAAAATGTTTTAAAAAATTTTGAAAATATCTATTCTATCTGAGTTTTTTACTTATATCTTGAAACCTATGCAATTAGGAAGAATATTGAAGAGGAAAAAAAAGTTTTAGAATTGAATTTTGCACAATATACCGTAAGTTAAAAATGTTTAAATTTATTACCGATGTTGCAAAATAGCAATAATTGATGAAAAAAGGCAAAATAATCAAGTTTTTTGGATATTTTAGGTTGCACTAATAATGGAGGTTCGAACAATTTTTTTCAAAAAATTGTTTTGGGAAAACTATCGAACCGATTTTAATGAAATTTGGTTTGTTGTTGTATTATACTCCAAAGGTTTTTTACCAAAATTAGAATGCCCTCGGAGCAAAATATTTTTAAAAAATTATCCAAAAAAACTTGAATATTTTGCCTTTTTTTTCATCAATTATTGCTATTTTAACTAACTTCCGTACGTCCCTCGTAGGACCGCTTCAGATGCACTTCCTCGCAGTGAAACGTAACCTGCTACACGTTTGACCCGAGGCTACCAAGTGAAAACGAAAGCCCGAGTTCAACAGCCAAAGAAAGCGATGAAAGTGACGGACGACGACCGATTTTGTTCAACGACTATTATGTTCCTTTGTTATTTCATTACGGCGCGTTATGTAAGTCTCGCGATAATTTATTCAACTGTTATTCAACAATTATAAAATACAATAAATAGTCGTAACATTTTAATTGTTATAACGACCTAGTATGCTCTTGGGAGATTTCCAATCGAATTTGTTTTCGTGTTGTTTTTGTCACCACGTTACGTAATCGGCAACTTTTTTCAATGAAATTTTCCTGTCCTTAAGATGTATTCGCGTTCTCTCAGTTTTTATAGTAAAAAAAGTCTATAATTTTTTTTTAAATAGGATCAGTGTTCTAATTGATAAAAAATTGCCAAAACTGTACTGTAATTTAATTAAAACGGCCAAACAGACTTTGACAGATGTTTCAATTGTTACCAACAAATAAATATCGGAGCCTACTTTGTAAGTGGGTTATGTTTTTCATTGTCTTCAGTTCATATTAGCTGGGAAGTAAATTAATTCTCGTTTTCCTCTAAAGCAAATAGTTTTAACGTCTTCAGTACCTATATATTTTATTTTTAAAGAATTTTTACATCAAAATATATACCACTGACGAGATTCCTAATTACACCAGGAAAATTAGCGAAAATAAAAGAGAAACTCGAAAAGAGTCCTATCCGCGAAGTTATTGTAAAATTGTATAATGGATAATACAAGACATCTCTCATCTCGTGAGTCAAAAAATTTTATTAGCTATTATTTAAGTGAGGAAAACAGTTTTTTCACTTTGCAGGGAAAACTATCAGTTTTAGCGAAAAGTGACTCACAGACAGCTTGTAGGGAATAAAATTATCTACAAAATGAGACTTGTTAAATTAAAATCGGTTAATAAACAAAAAATGTATTGCAAAAAAACAAGAAAAGTTTTTAATTTATTTATAACTATCGCATTTATTGTCAAAATTTTATAAAACCTATGACAAGTTGAGGGTTTTGTGATACTTTAAAAGTGTGCCAAAAGTGGGCGCTGTAGGTGCAATAGTTTTCGCACAATTCAGTTTGTTTATAACGGACGCTCCAAAAGTTATGAGCTTTAAGCCTCTGTACAGGCGTTAATTTTCAACCAAACACGATTCTGAAAGCTTCATTGTAATCTTAAAGACGTAATTAAGCGACCTATTAAAAAATATTATTGGTTTTTTCACATTAACATTCTCAAATTGTGCATTAAAAATCCGTGTGTTTTTCGCTTATAAACAATTTGAATAAAATTGTTGCTATTTATGCTACCTCACCGAAAATAACAATGGGCATATTTACGAATTCGTAGAATAACCCTGAACCCCAGGCATCTTTTATACTGAATTTTTTTTAATTTACAAAAATGTCAAAAATTATTGTTAAACGAAATATTAATTAAAATTTAAATTTCGGAATTATTTTACTATTATTAAATAAATAAATGAAGCTATCGTTCATTTAAAGTTATTTTTTTTTAAAATGTTCAAGAATTGTAATTTTATCGACCGTATTATTTTTATTAATATTTTTTAATTTTGAGAATTTTGCAATAAATTCAAATGCTTTTTTCTTTTTTAATTTTTTTAACAAAAAATAATTGAAAATAATTTGTGAATTTTTACTTTAATTTTACATTTAAATCGTAATTAAATAACTAACAAAATATTGAAAAAATAAGTTTTCTTTGGCCTAATATGAACAAAAATAACTTTTTATATGAACGATAGCTTCATTTATTTATTTAATAATAGTAAAATAATTCCGAAATTGAAATTTTTATTAATATTTCGTTTAACAATAATTTTTGTGACATTTTTGTAAATTAAAAAAAAAAATAAGTATAAGATGCATTTTTTCTGGTGTTCAAGCACATATCTGGTTCAGGGCTATTCTACGAATTCGTAAATATCGTCGAGCTACCCCAGTTTAAAAAAAAAAGAAGTTTCTACGATGAATAGAAGCCGAGATATTCATTTTGGTAAAAAAAAACTTCATAGTATAATAAAATAACACCAAATTTCATTAAAATCGATTCCATAGTTTTCGCAAAATAAATTTTATGAAAAAAGTTTGAAAAAAACTTTCCAATTTTCAAAATGTTGCACAGCCTCAAATAAAGCATCTAGATACTTGAACAAAATTTTCGCAGAAAACACCGCCCAATCTTTCAAATGGTTTTTGAAAAATTTAAATCAGTTGGTTAGGACGTCCAAAGTAAATTTTTAAAGTTAATACTCTTTATTTTTAAACAATTAGTTTACATTTATCAATTTGCAATTTAGTTTTTTTTCAAAAATTATAATTTTAAAGTACAAGTGCAATAAAATATCTACTAATATTTTTTTCTCGTTCAAATTCTAATTTGACTGGGGTATTATTGCAGTAGGCAATTGAATGTGAAATTATGTCAAAAAAATTAAATTCTACGAAACGACAGGAAATTATTTGTAGGGACTAGTAATTGCACTTAATAATTTCAATTTATTTTGATTACATCACCTTTTAATTTTTTTCGTTTCGAAATAATTAGTGTAAAAGAAAAATTGTACCTACCTGCTAATTACAGCTCTTTTTTTCATTTTACGCTTTACTTAAAGATCAAAGTAAAATTGAAGCGATATAAAAAGGGAAAACCAATAAAACTGCGTTATTATATTTCCGTGTTTTCCCATGTTTTTATTAAATTTTCTAAGTATTAACATAGCTGATGAAAATAGAGAAGTAGTACATATTTACATAGTTTTACTTAATTGAATTTTTTTTAATTCACAATAATTAAACGAAAATTAAAATAACTCAAAATTTAATTGTGTATTTACATACCAATTTAAACATCTTGTGGGATATGTGTTACAAAGTTGTAAAAAAATAACCGTGACCGACTTAACTCTCGAATAATATATTCGTGGTCAACACAAGGATGCAAGCAAAAATGTATAATTTGTATTTTTAATCGATATCACTAGAAATAAATACTATATTAACACTGTTATTATTATTATAATAGTATTTTTTTGCCTGTTTATTCATTATTTCCAATATGATACCTTGTTATGGAGATTTCGTTTGGCAATACTTGATAATTTTAGGCAAGTTTGATATTAACATCTAGAAGCTCTCGTTATATCTCTTTTGTCTTTTGATTTGTCGTAATTAGAAAAGGATAAAACACATCCAAAGCATCTGCCTATTATAAATAATTAAAAACAAAACTAAAACTTTCCAAAAAGTTCCTAAACTGCACTTCCGCTGCTCCTGCTCTCCTGCCAATCCTCCTCTGTTGATTTCCCCCCACTCCGCCAGGGGGAACAGTCAGGCTAGATGCTCGCTCAAGTCACGGTACTCGCGGTTACGACGGTTACTTTCGCTTTTCCTACAGTTAGCGATTGTCGGTGATTCACTGCTACCTTGATCGTCTTAGAATCACGTCGCCTGTTCTACTCAGTAGTAAAACATGTGACAATCCCCAACGACGACTCGATTAATCAATACGTTATCCACCCGCACGGACGATAATACGGGATCGAAATAATAGCGTGATAATCCGTAAGGTTATATACGTTCTAGTAACCGCAGTGAAACGTAGTGTGTCGCGGACAGTGAGTTTGTTCTGTTAGATAACGAGAAATTGCACTGAAAGGTGAGTTAGATACTTCTCCGATACAATAGTTTGCTGGAATTTTTGTTTGTTGACTCGGATTGTTGTGCAACATAACCTAACTTTTACCTGACAGATGGCAAGGGGTTTCCTACGCTGTACTTGCAGTGACAATTTGATTAAAACAGTTTGATCCGTAGTGTTACGCTTTATGATTAATGACTTTGACGTAAATAAAAACAAAGCACAAGTTGTTTATTCCGTAAAATAATTGTAATTGAAAAAAATAGTCGTAAATTATAGTGCTTACATCAATGAACAACATTGTCAGTTACACCTAACTTGAACTAACAAATGCATTATTTTTATTTGTGGCTAATTAAATAATTAAAGTTCAACTTTGGAAACGTGTGGGTACAAAAATCATTTTTTACAGCATTATCCTTTGACATTGCATGTTAGTATTTGTATTTACAAGTAAAGTTCTGAATTTGTCCTGGGGCGGAATAAATTGTTATTAGAAAACAAGTTACAGAACATGCTACTGATAAATACCAAATTAACAACATTTAGTTAGTAATAATCAAATACGACCCACTGTTTGTGTTGTACATTGTACAGCGTTTTTTTTTATCTATTTCTCATGGTCATAGTTTTATTTTCTCCCTTTCACCAGTTTCAATGAAGCGTAATAATTTCGACACAGCTGCTTTTTGTTAACAATTTACATTGTTTTTTTTTGTCTTTGGTAGGGTATTCAACTTTGGAGGAAAAAAAATAAATAAACAATTATCTTTTTAGAATACACGTCAAATAAATCTTCATAATAATGTTCATGTTAAAATATAGAGCTATTATTAAGAGTTTATTGCTATATTTCTTTAAAATTTCCTACGTTTAAATGTTCAATTAGCTGCATTTAGATGGTCTATTTGTTAGTTACCGTATTTATCTACTTAACGTTAATTTGGAATATTTCACAAATCCGCGTATAAAATTTCCGCCACGTGTGCACTTTCGTTGCACAAAAAATGTGTTTAACTAGAAACATTGATTAAATACGGTTGAAGGTTCTTAAAAGAAAAATACCGTCCTCGAAAATAACAAATAGCAAACGCCGTCCGCGAAAGTAACAAATTAATTTTGACTGTGGCTGTATTACTTCTCATAAGGTTGCATTTACCGATTTATTGTTACTTTATGTAAATTTGTTGGCAATATATCAGGCAATAAAGCAATTTCGATTCGATCTGATAGTTGAAAATGTGTTTGCCTTGCTGTTGCTAAAATTATTTTCGTTTATCAAGAACGAGGCGATAAAAGATTCCGCTGTTGCAAGAACAAAGGTATTTCCATACCGTACGGTTAAAAATTGATGCGATCGGGTTTGGACTGGTTCTTAATATAGCCGTGGAGGCTACAGTTGTATTGAAAAAAAATAGAGAAGGAATTTTTTTAAACATGCGTCGCCCGTTGGATAATGAATCACCTGCGGTTTAAAATTGTTGTTAGTCATATTAACGCTATCAAGAAAACAAATGTGTGGCACATGAATCACGGTGCTGCAGTTATAAAACTCTGGAAGTGATAAGTTTTAACCAAAAAACATTGTAACAAACTTGGGGGATGAAATGTTTGTATGCTAGCCATGAAAAAATCGAGTTTTTTTTTTTATTAAAGACATTGCTGAAATTCAAAACGCATTTTCCTGACAATTTTGAGCAATGTTGATAATGTTTCGTGAGAAAAAGTAGTAGTTTGTTAAAAATATTCGTTATTAAACAATATTCAAGGAATTATCAATGTAGATTATTAAATTAAATGTTTGATAAAGATAAGAGTTTTTGGAAGTGTAAAAATTCTTAAGAGTTACGTAAAGCTATCGTAAATTTCCTGTCAACTACATTTTTATTCTGTGTAATATTTGGAATCTATACATAAAAAAGTAAAAATGTAAATTATTGAATACTGTATCACGCCTGTGTAACATGATACTAAATTCATAATGTAAACACTATATCTTTCTTTGTTCTGGAAGTTTTCACTTGTTTTTCGGAGTACACAAAGGACATAAGACTACATTACTACACACTATCAGAATCACCTGAAGAAAATTATAGGTACCAAGGTCAAATAAACCATTTTTTACGTTGCATTTTGAAAACTTAAAATGGATATAACTTTTTAAATTCAAATGAAACACCCTGTGTTTTTTGCACCATATTATAGGAAGTCGAATTCTCTATTCATCGATATAGGCCTTGAAAGTCAAATATCGGTACTGTCATTCAGTATTCTACAATAGTCCTGGGGACGAAGAGAAGAAATAGGGTAAAACATCCCAATACTTTCGGATAGATCCGGTTTTTATAAAAATTTGGAATCAAGCTTATTTTACCCTGTAGAAAAAAAGTTATACATGCTTTAAATGCGCTTCTTATTTTTAGAGGATGAAAACCACCTCTTCTGCTAAAAAACTAAATAAATATAAAAATAGATGTTATATAGACTAAATCGTGTCTTAATATATAGAATAAATATTGTTTTATATTGTAGGTTATAATTTATGTTGTTTTTATAAAGTTTCAACCCTTAAAAACCACCCTTAATGATAAAAATATAAAATTAATAGTTTCTTTGACCTTAAAATATTTTTATAGCGCAATATTATAGATAGAAATCTATTCAATGGTTTATGGCATTATAAATTATTTATTACAATATTTCAACCCTTCAAAAACTACCCCTAATAAAAAAAACATTAAAAAAAATAGTTTTTAACAGTTTGAAATGATTTGATAGTACAAACAGGATAAATTAAATTGTTTTACCTGTTTATATTACAATTTATTATTTATCGCATTGTTTTAACCCTTAAAAAAAAATGACAAAATATAATAATTCAATAAACAATGCAAAATAAAAAAATTTTTTCGTAATAACTCGCGATTTACTTTAATTTATGCAATATTCAAAATAATTATTTCTCCATATTTTTTCGTGCAGAAAGTCGTAATTTCAAATTTTAAAAAATATATATTATTATTTTATTATGTATGTATTATGAATGCTCCAAAGTTGTGGACAACCAAAATATTGATATGATCCGAAAATTGAAGCGGTAAGGTACCACTGTTTTAACGATAACTTACTTAATTTTAAAGTTAAGCTATTAAGACGATCCAAAAACGATTTTATGAAAAATTTCGGCAGCTAACAGTACTTTAAAATTGAATATTTTTTAACGCGGCATTTTTGAGATTTTTGAGGTTAAAAGGTTTGACAAACATGACCTTCGTCCATATATTTTTTTATAAATATATGCCTTCGTCGGCAACTGCAAACTTCTAGCAGCGACATCTCTGTTTAATTTTTATCTACACAAATAAAAAAAATGAAAATATTCTGTGAAAAAAAAAATCTAAATCTAAACTCTAAAATATTTTTCGTATCTTTTTTATTTTTGAAGTTATTTTCAAAAATATGTTATTTTTTTGGAATTAAAAAAAAAATTAATCAAAACGTAATATTTTCAAAAATATGTATTCTAAACCGATTAAACCTGTATACTATATTGTTAACACATAAAAAATGTAAATTGTAGAAGGATTACCTTTAATTTTAAATAATCATGAAAAATTCATCAGATTTTTTACTGATTTTTTTCCGAAAAAGCTAATCAACAGTTTTATTTTGATCATAACTGTTAATTTTTATGCTAATGAGTTAGTCAAGTTCATTTTAAAGAATTTTTAAAATACTTTAAAAAATATTCTGTGCATTTTTCTTGAAAAAATTTTTTTTAGATATTATATGTTAAATGCTTCCAATTTAGTTTCTGGTGGACATGGAATTATCATTGCATCTACATAAATGAAAAAAAAACAATCTTTTTCTATAAGCTTAATTTTTTTCGTGATGTTTTGTTTCATTGAATATATATTTTCCGAGTTATTCGAGAAAAACTACTGGAAAAACGTCTTTTTTAATAAAAAATGTACATTTTCAATCACCAATAACTCAGAAAATATTGATCGAAAAATGTTCTTAAGATACTTTTTGCTTAAAATTGATTGCTTTATCGATTCCTGGGGTTATTTTAAATATGTTATTTTTCACAATTCAAAAAGCAGTCAACTTTGTAAATACTTGCGACTTTTTCGGTACATATCATTTTGTCTCTTGAAAAAAGCACGTAACTTTGAATATTTGCTCATATCAATCCCCTTCTTTATAACCAACGTTGATCGCAACATTGAATATTGTGACCAAAGCGTTGACGGCTTCATTTTATTTGCTAAGTTTGAAAAATTAACCATCAATAGCTTGGACGAGCTTCCCTCACCACCACGCCGGACATTTTACTTAGCAAGTACCTTCTCTTTAAAGGGCTCGTGAGTCGTTAATTTTCCACATTTTTCAATGCAATTCACGGGAAATCGTAGTTTACGTCTTAAACTTTATTCTGCGAAAAATCCAAGTCTTAATGTTTATAAACAATTGCGCTACGATTTAAAAAAAAATCTTATCTTGGCTCCTGTTGGTCGTACTTTTTGTTTTTAAATTTGTATTTTTTGCCAACTATCCATTGCATCTATTTTCGGTGAGGTAGCATAAATAGCAACAATTTTATTCAAATTGTTTATAAGCGAAAAACGCACGGTTTTTTAATTCACAATTTGAGAATGTTAATGTCAAAAAAACGGTGATATTTTTTAATAGGTCGCTTAATTACGTCTTTAAGATTACAATGACGCTTTCAGAATCATTTTTGGTTGGAAATTTACGCCTGTACAGAGGCTTAAAGTTCATAACTTTTGGAGCTTCCGTTATAAACAAATTGAATTGTGCGAAAACTATTGCACCTACAGCGCCCACTTGGCACACTTTTAAAGTATGACAAAACCCTCAACTTGTCATAGGTTTTATAAAATTTTAACAATAAATGTGATAGTTATAAACAAATTAAAAAATGGACACTTTTCTTGTTTTTTTGCAATAACTTTTATGTTTATTAACCGATTTTAATTTAACTAGTCTTATTTTGTAGATAATTTTACTCCCTACAAGCTGTCTGAGAGTCACTTTTCGCTAAAATTGATGGTTTTCCCTGCAAAGTGAAAAAACTGTTTTCCTCACTTATTTGTTTAAATAGAAAAGTTGGCTAATAAAATTTTTTGACTCACGAGACGAGAGATGTCTTGTATTATGTTCCTTTAGACTTAGACAATTTTACAATAATCTCGCGGATAGGACTTTTTTCGAGTAAAAATTTTATTTGCTTGGCCTAATAAGGAATTTTCTAAACGTTTGCATGTGTCAAAATTTTTATAAAATTTCGATTATCTCGAAAACGATTAAACCTAGGTACAGGGAAGCTTTAACATTTTTTACACTTATTTCTAATTTATCTGGTCAATAATGCAATAATATACAGGGTGTTCCATTTAGAACGATTGGCTCGGTTATTTACGTTTAGTTTTCGGATTAATATAAAAAAATTTTAGAAAATTGGGCCACCCTGAACATTTTGGATAAGCTAATAATGTGTGTTGTATAAATAATGACGAAACGTATTAATTTTTACACAACATCAACAAGGCAATGCTACATTTAACCTTTGAAACACATCGGAATCGAGGAGAATCATGAAAAAAAAAAAAACAACCTGATTAAAATTTAAAAATTTGGAAACTACGATTATGAACGTTGTGAAAACGACATTTGTCAACGTTTCGACACTAAAATGTTGACAAATCGTGATTTTCTCTATGCAAGATAATTATACGCTTGAAAGATATTATGAACATGTAAACAGTTACGTGACGAACATAAATTTCTCTTCACATATAAAAATATAAAAATTTGACAAACAAAATGTCGCTTAATTAAGTAATAATATGTTCATGGTCAAAGCGAGAGAAAAATACTTTGCGAGACAGCCATAAGTAATTAAAAAATGCTTCTACACGTAGATGTAATGTTTTTTTCCTGTAAATGTTCATAAATACACTGATTTGTTATTTTAATTATAAGACACTGCGGGTTATTTAGCAATAACTGCCATATAAATTATTTTATATTGTAATAGTTTTCATTTTCAATTTTTGTAAGCAACTCTAATAATTATGAAACCAATAATTAAGTATTTGCTTAATCTATAAGGATATTAAAAACACATTATCCTTTAATTTATGATAACGTATATTTTAATAATTTTAAATGTTATGAAATAAAAGAATTCCGTATCCTATCAGAAATAAATTCCTCCGAATGCACGGTTTTCATTAGCATTAAATCGGAATTAGTTTGACGTAGATGTGAAGTATACCTTTCGATATTTATGCGACATTTTGTATTTTTTGCACATCGTTATTATTAAATATGTAAATCGTTTCTACAAATACGACGTTTTGTTTGGCTTTGACCTATACTGTACAGACAGAATACAAATAATACACTCTTAGCTGCGTTGCATTTAAATGACTTTAGGTGACAATTTGCAGAGTTAAAGGAGATTCGGGTGCTATGGAAAAATGCATACAATTTTGTATTATTTACTGAGATATATTTTTTGCAATGTGAAATAAAAAATTTGAAAAATGCTCGTGTCGGGAATTAAAAAACCTACGGAATGTGTTACATTAATACGTTTTTAGTTATAGTGACCGTTTCTTATTACTTTAATTGTGATTAATAAGGTGGTTACATTTTGGATACTTTTTCTGCAGATTAGTTACTTTTTTTATTTTTTATTTTAAGAAATCTGTTCCGAGCCCTGAAACAGTAAAAAGCTAATTTATGTTTTTTTTTAGAAAATTGACGACTAAATTAGAAATATTCACGAAATGACTAATGTTAAGCAGGATTTTTACAGTTCGACCCAGAAGAAACCTGTGAAGTTTTATCTCGATCTAGCAAACCGTTTCTTTGTTACACACAATCAAACTTTTGAAAAAAATTCAAGTCACGTTTTTTGAGCTTCAACACTTCATAAACATGATATTAAGGAGGTATAATATCGGGTTTACTCAAATGCACAGATGTACTTGAAATTTATATAGCGTATTACCCAGTGCTCCCTCTGTGTGTCGTATTTTTTGAAATTTTGTTTCAATCTAGATTTTGAGATATTGTTGTTGAAAGTTGTTGATTTTAACATAGGTTTATATGGCGAAGATGGACGGTGCGGCTCTTTTTTTGCCCATAACTGAGAAAAAAAAATGTAGACATTGTGAAACAAAACTTTTCCATAGATAGTACACAGTATTATCTTATTTTTGATGTAAAACTAATGTAAGTTTTGAACATAGTACAGCTGTATTAATTAGAAACAGAAACCAATAATTACATTTCTGCCTGACTCGGGGATTAATGTGGCAACGTTGCAATCAGCTGACAGCAAGGAGGGAATGCATTTGAAAGAGTTGATAAAAACGAAATTGATTTCAAACATATACATTTTTCCTAAATCCCATGTACATTGTTTTGTTATTAACAATAAATTATCCACAACAGATGATTTTTTGTAATATTTTTAAAAAACTAGATTCATTAAAAAAGACTAGGAAGCTGTGATATATTTATTGAAATAAAAAATACAGTTGATAAATCCTTTTAATATATTTAATGGTTTATAGAAACTTCGTAATCATTACCGAGCAATATTTAGGGTTACATAAAGATTTCTGTACTTGATTAATCTAATTAGTAATACTTGAGATAAAAGCATTTGTACGGAATAACAAAGGAACATAAATATTTATCAGCAAACTTTAAATCTAAAAAATTAGTTATAGCTGCAAAACTTTTGTTACATTACTAAAATAGAGATTAAAAACACGAACAGTAAGTAATAATGTAATTTCTATCACAGAACCTTCAAAATTGCATCCAACATTTTCTTCGACTTGGACGAGAGATGGGCGCGAGTGTCATTTTATTTCTTTAGAACTAAATTAACATAATTCTCGTTGTTTTACCAGTTCACATGATTTACGGATTTTAAATAAAGGATACACATCTTCGTGAGGATAATACGATATATTTGCTATATATAATAATTATATTGTACATAGTTTACACACAATACATTTTTGAACGCATACGCATCTTTACCCGAATTTGATGCGCGATATCTCTCCGATGTCCGAGGTCTGTAGGTTCGCAGTGTGTACAAATGCTAGTCAATTATTAGCGCTGTTGCCACATCTACATAGTCTTTATGCGTTCATTAAATATAATTTAAAACTACTTAAATATGATATTTTTATGTTGTTAATTAGTCAATATGTATGCCATGTGCATATGAGTAGATTTATTTGCTATATAGATAATGTTTATCGCAAATAATTTCAATAGAATTTATTTTTTTCAAATTGGCAGCGGGCTTTAGCCCCATAAGAAAAGCATAGGACCCCCCTTGCGCTCCTCACTTCCCTCGGACCCGGATATACTTCCTTAAAATGGAAAAAAAATTTGAGGTTTTCTCAAATTTTTACAGTAAATAACGTTTAAATTGATGATTTCACTTCCACTGCGTTTAAAATAATTGCTTGTTTTTCT
This sequence comes from Anoplophora glabripennis, assembly GCF_000390285.2. NCBI lineage: Eukaryota > Metazoa > Arthropoda > Insecta > Coleoptera > Cerambycidae > Anoplophora > Anoplophora glabripennis. The sequence goes on along the minus strand of NW_019416615.1, from coordinate 41,445 downwards.
TCGAGTTTGTTTACGTCCGACGTTATCATATCGACCTTCAAAGCTCTATTACTCTTAAATGGAGAGTACCAATCTTACCAACATTATCTTATTTGGTACTTGTCGATTGGGGTTTCGGTCGGGATAACCCTTCCGATATCGTCTTCTTACAATACCGTCGTGACCAAAGCAACTCTTTCTTGATACATATTTTTTCACAGGATCATACAGAAACTTGAAAATAAAAACAAAAATAATAGTTCGGCACAGGATCGTATTCTGCTTAATTTTAAACTGTTCATGGTCAGAATATCATTTTATTCGTTATTAATTTTTAACAGTGTGTACATTTACTAAGATATTTCTTAGTTGCAATCGTGCGAATGATAATGAATTTAATTTTTTTGTTAATAAACGGTTAGTTTTACAGTAAAAAAATGAGAGATGTAAAAGTTTTAAAATAAACCAGGGTATTTGGTACGTATTTTTGAATATTCAGTTTTTGCCAGACAAGAAAGTTGTAGCAAGAAATAACTTGGGGGATGCTTATTTTAACCCTCTCCAAGAGGCAGAAATTTTCAAAAAATTGTTGAAAAGTTGCACATGCATTAGTAGACTATATGTGTAAAATTGAACTTTTTTTTGTTTTCAAATTTTACTAAGGTAACTTATGCAAAGCGTGTTTTTTTTTTAGCTGTATGTTCACCATTTGTGCTACTTCTTTTGAGAACACCCTGTATACAATCATAGATATCTAATGTCAAAGTACAATCTTTATCAAATATTTGTATATCATCCTCTTTTAAAAATCTTCAAATCAGATCTGAGTAATTATGTAGTTTTAAAAATTTCCACTTGAATCACGCTCGTTGTAAGTGCAACTGAAGTTATATTTACAAAAGTGTTAAATATAAATTTTTTACCGTGTAAATCCTGTACATATTTAAAATAGATTTCGCTGGAAGATCATTAAAATTCTAAAAGTTTTCTTAAAAATTATCATCAAACGAAGTTATATAAAGGGCGTCCAAATTTGACCTTCCGAGATGAACTCGTCATATTTAATTTTGTTGATGTTGCATTTCACTAACAATAAGTGTTTTATCGAATTCTGACGTAAAATTTACTAATCGGTGAAACATACCTGGGTTTTCAGATTTTTCTGAACAGATGTCGTATTTAAATAGTACCCTTTGTTTTACTTGTTTGGCTTCGGGATTTATGGATTCCTGGATTAATTATTTAATCTTCAAATTTTGTGGTTTATGGATTTCGGGTGGTTTGGCCGCTCCCCTTGATGTCGAGCAAATTTTGACGCGAAATTTTCAATTTTAATCACAGAGCGTCGCGAAGATACCAAATTCTGGGTGTTCTGTTCGAGATGCAGCTATTCGATGGTCTTTCGAAGGCAATCCGATGACTTCTGACACGCGAGATAACTACCATTTTAGTATAGTTTGTATTAGGCGTTGATTATAGTACTAAAAAAATATACGACTTTAAAAAATTTAAAATAATGTAATATTTACTACACCGAGTTTTGATAAACATTTGAATTCCTTGTAAAGGATGTTTTATGTAAAACTGTACGGGAAATTTTATGTCAAATAATCAAATTTATGGCTTGACGTTCTTTGTTCGCTACTTAATATTTAACTCTCGGTATAGAGTTACAAAGTACCTATATACTTAAAAAAAAATGTATGATAAAATCAATATGACAGCGTGTTATAAATATGTATTTGAAAGTTCAATTGGATCTCGTTGAACTTTAATCGGTGATAATGTACGTGTGTTATTGTTAAATATTATAATGATAGGGAAGTAATTTGTAAATTAATGTGTAATTGTATATTGGCGCCACGTTAAATACGACGTTATATTCGTTAATTTAAATTTTAAATTTGGAATTTATTCATTATTACGTATTACAACAATTTAGTCGAATATTTGAAAAAACACGTTTAAAAGATTTGACGTTATAAGATTTCTAACGACGTGTCTGTAATTTATTAATCAGAGGTTCGTACTACCGCTCGAATCGTTCTTTGACGAATTTTAATGATCGCTTTTGTTGTAACTTTTGGTTTGAGTGTTTGGTGTAGTTGATTTTAAAATTTTCTAGTGCTAAAGTGGGGTAGTTGATCTTGGTTTATGCCGTTTTTATATAAAAAAAATAAATACGTAAACCGCCATACTGACATGAATACATGGTTCACTAATGTAAAAAATTAATAGTCCAGGATCGTGATGCGGTTTTTTGAATTCGATTCATTAGAGCGTCCAGAAAGTTTGTGACCCTATGTGATCAATGTGAAATGAAAATTGCACCGGTGCATAAGAAAAATGCATTCTTAAAATTGCATCTCGAAGAGTTAAAATATGAAAAATTTATAACTCGGAAAATATTGACGGAAATGAGTTCAATTTTGCTACTCGGGGGTTTTTGGGGTCGCTGAACACGAATATCACGACGGCAACAGTCTCCGAGATACCTAGTGCCCAGAGTGGCCGGTCCACGTCATCTCCTGGAGTGTTGTGGAAATTCGTTATTAGCTCGGGGTTTTTGGGACCGCTCAACACGAATATCACAACGGTAATGGTCTCCGAGGAAATTCTTTTGACCTTTTAATCTTTTGCATTAGTGTATATTAATTAAACTTAAAAGCGACACCGTTCATGGAAATAACAAATCCATACATATGTTAACCCACTGTTAAAACTTAGTTAAGAGTACGTCTTAGCAATTTTTCTTTATAATTTAAATACTGCCGTGAAATTTTTTGTCGAGAAAATGTTCAAATCGTTTTAAATAAAAACTTCGAGACATGAATCGTTTGAAAATGTGGCACCTGGTGATTTTCAATAAATAAAACAAAGCATGCAAATTATAGAAATACCTTGCCTGTATGTGTATATATAGTAGACTTTCTTCGGTTTCATCTCAACTCTATATTTTCTGCCGGCGTTTTCTCTCTGACGCAAATATATATCTACTAAATCATATCCTTTCATTTTATTATAAAACATGATTTACATGAACGCAGAAATCGATTTATATTTTTCAGTTACGCGCAAAGAGACACAAAAAGAATTGCTGGGAGAAAGGAAAAACGATCACAATCGAGATAATTGCAGTCAGTTGTGCGATGACAATATACATATATTTATCAACTGCGAATATCGCAGCAACTTTTGTTGATAAATCAGTACCGTTTATCAAGGGAAGCGTGAGGTCTTTTCTAATGGAAAGTTAGAGTAAAAGTTTGTTCTCATATCTGTTTATTGAATATATTTTTAAATATTTAAAAAATTGTTGAGACATTTGTTAATTACCAAATAGTATCGCTAGCACCTGCTAAGTTTCCGCGGTTTTTGTAACTTATTGGGTAACTTCACTTTATGGGAATATAATTTTGGGCGGATGAGATATTCAAGGTCGTCACAACCGATTTAAATGTTAAGTTAAGCTTCTAGAGCGCATTTTTTTCATAGTTTCGAAACAGAACGCCAATTTATAAACTATTAGAGTTAAAGAAACTGGACTTTCTAAATTATTTCATCATTTATTTACATGATATTTTTTATTTCATGTGTACATAAACGACTGACGACCTTTTTCAGGTATAAAATTATGTAATTACTATATTTATCTAAACATACAATTATGTAAGTGGTCAACAATTTCGGTTACAAATTGGATCTTTGTGAAACAGACTGTTAAATTGTCGGTTAATTAAAAAAAATAATTGGGAAATCTTGTTTATAATTATATTGTTATTTTGATACATGTTTTTGAAGCAACAAATTTGTTTTTATATATATATAGATATGCGTTTAACAGAAAAATGGATTTGCAACATAAAGTTTAATAATATCAGCTTGATAAGTAATTTCGCAGCTGCAGTCATCTTTTGTGACGACAAATTGTTTTGGACCGGTCTTAGGGACTGTTTCGATATAGTTTGTTTTAAATTATTATTCAATTCGTTTTTTAAGTTTTACTCGAAAATCAGGCTTTTTAGAAAAACATAAGAGAGTACTTACTAATTTGTAGAGAAAAAAAAAAGAAAAATTGTAGAGCAGTGGTGTACTATTTTATTTATAAAAATGTGCTACCGATTCTGTAACTAACTAGATTTTAGACAATGTTTACATAAATATGTGTGCCCAATTTCAAATTATTTCACTTGCTTAGTTTTTAAATTATTTAAAAAAATTGAACAAGTTTTTTTAAGATTAACACCCTGTACCTTTTTGACAAAGCGTTCTAGACAAAAACGTTATATGAAAGACCCCATTAAAATTCACCAAAGAATACGAAGTTTGTGAATCACTCTGTATAGTCCAACTAAATTACATATAGAGAAAAAAAATTGTTACTTGGACTTATATAAGTGGAAAAGTCAAAGGGTCTTATAATAAACATAATGAAAATAAATGCGTGAGCTGGGGTCGTGGAGGGTTGATTTGGGGGGTTGGAAAAGGGTGGGGAATGGTATTATTGCGATTTTCGGCGAAAGTTGACGTCAAAAAAGGAATCCAATGCAAAAATCTCAACTTTTGTAGAGGTCACTTTTTAACATAACCTCAAAATTTCCGTGAAAATGCGAAAAATCGTTTTTTCTTTTGTTTTTCGTTTTTTATTTTTATTTTCCGCAAAAATAATTTAATTTTGACGAAACTTGGTGAAAGTATACCTTTCTGTCTTACATAACCACAATTTTTTTTAGATAAAAAAATAAATAAATTTCCAAGATAGGTATTCATTTTAAACAAAAATTTTGCTTAGAAAAATCGTCGTGCAGAGTTCTGTTGGTGCTCATTATTTTTGTTTTGACATATACTTTTTGGTAAAATAATAAAAAATTTGTAATTGTTATAATTTATTTAAATTTATTATAAAATTGAAAAACTGATTACAGCATTCAATTGTATAGAAAAAAATACAACAGAAATTGTGTTTCATTGTTTGACCGGAACGTTATTTCGGATAATGTTGTGTTCAATAACTGAAAAATTCATTGTTGCAAAAGTAATTTTTTGATTTTTTTTGCATTATCGACATGTTTTTGAATTGTGATAGTAAATTTTTTTATTTTGGCAAAAAGTGTGTCAAAACGAAAAAAATAACCACCGACAGAACTCTGCACGATGATTTTTCTAAGTAGATTTTTTTTTATTTGAAAAAAGTGTTTCGCACCGAAAAAAATGAATATTTCGGAAGCTTCTTAATTTTTTTATCTAAAAAAAAATTGTGGTTATTTAAGACACAGAAAGGTATCCTAGTTTCACCAAGTTTCGTCAAAATTAAATTGGTTTTGCGGAAATGAAAAATAAAAAGCGAAAAACAAAAGAAAAAACGATATTTCGTATTTTTTTCGGAAATTTTGAGGTTATGTTTAAAAGTGACCTCTACAAATGTTGTAGATTTTTGCGTGATTTACAACTTTTGTAATGGATACTCTTTTTCTGAGGTCAACTTTCGCCGATAATCGCAATAATACCATTGTTCACCACTTTTCAACCCCCCAAATCACGCATTTATTTTTTTACGTTTATTGTAAGATTTGTGAGCCCCTTTACCATTTGCACTTATAAAATTCCATAACAATTTTTTTCCCACAATGAGTTATTTCGATCGGTCCAATAAGCAGATTATAAAATCTGACAGTATTACCACTAAAACATTTGTCTATGATTCTTTAACCTTTTTAAATAATATCAAACTTTACTGTTGTTTGATTAATTAAATAAGGAAATTGATAATTTGCTTTAAAATTTTATTATATTTATTTGAAACCGTTTCTGACTGCATTTTAACGATTATAAATAGTGACGTCACCAATAAAACTGTTGCTTATATTTTACAGTAAATTTCAAGGACGTTCAAACTTTCACCCAGTGTAAATTTGGAGTAAAATTCAGATCGTAAATAATTATCTAATAACAGTTAATAATAAAGTGGAATATTTTTTAAGTAGGTTAATATTGTTATATAATTTTTAGAACTACTTAGTACACAGTTCTAGTGATCTAGTGATAAGAATCATTTCGTCGATTTACTAATTTGGGTTTAGTTTGTTTCACAGGCTATCTTTAGCAGCAAGAACTGGCTTTAGATTTAATCGTTTTGTGTTAATTATATTATATCAGAATCTAAATTGCTCTTATATTAGAAGTTATAACTTCAACACAATAGGATCGTTTAGCATCTTTTAGTGTGGTCCTTTGTAGATAATAAATGATATAATTACTAGAAAGTTATTAAAATATGCGATGTCATACTTCTTATAGCATTGACAACTCTGTTTACAAATAACAAAGGAAAAATAAAAGCTGCTGTTGGCGCCGCTCAAGATTTGCCAGACGCTAATTTGCCCCGTAAATCTTTTGTTTTCATGCTTAAATTTGCAGAACAAACAAGCAAGCTATTGTTTAACAGCACAGTTTTTGTATGAGAATTTCTATTTGATTTATTGTTGAAAAGTTGACTAACGTGCTGTTCACGGTTGGGTAACACTTCGTGACCGACGAAAGCTTTGTCGTAAAATGAATATCCGGAGTGACATTTTAATAAAGGACATTTTTGCAATAGCGTTTCCCATCTTTACGGTTGCCCTAGGTTTTCTCCTCGAGCTAATGAGGGTTACATGGTTTGTTAGTGGTGCATATAATTGTATCTACAGGACATTTCCATGTCTCCAGTAAAGAAGCAAAACGTTCGTAATATTTTTTACAGATATTAATGTTTTGAAAGCAAATATTTAAGTATATCCACACTTCTTGCTTTCGAAGGATAACCGCCTCAAAGTTGAAATGTTGTAAAGTGTAGCATTAAGCGTATAATTCTAGTAATAAAGTTAAGGAAGTACTAATTGACGTTTATTTAAATACAGTGTTACACTTGCCCACAGCTGTTTCAGGTATGTTCCATTATTTATAGGATTTGAGGTTATTTCAGAATTAGTTTTAATTGCCTAAACATATTAAATGTCGAAGTTATGTCGAAAAAAATAGGTTATGAAATATGTGCATAAATAAAATTGGAATATTCTTTACACCGATAGAAATAGCTCTTATTTATTTTCTTTATTTTTCATTTGGGCGATATAGCTTGTTTATTACTAGGAAACGGAATAGGAAAACGTTAGGATGATTATGCCCTTAGGCGACTTGTCGCAACTTGTCTCCTGTGGGCATAATCATCCCTGTATCTCCTTAAATAACTATTTCGTTCTCGAACTATTATCATTATCACAGATTATTAATATGAAATTTATTTAAATCACCTCCATAGAGAAGCTTTCAGGTGTATATTTGATTATTTTTACTCTTCAGCGTAAATATTTTTATATATGTAAACAACAAACTAATGAACGACTATATAAACAATATTTTTACGTCTTTTTTGTAACTGCTTTAGAGAAAGTAAAAATTCCAGATGATTTTTAATATAGCGAACAACAATCTAAAAAAGGCTTATTCACCGCCTTAGTACAACATTTACTTTTTGAAGACTTAAAAAGATCTGAAACAAGGTTCATAAAATTAATTGATCATATTAACAACATTCAGAATTATGATTTGGTTTCCCTATGAATCAAGCAAAAAATCGTCAACTGTTGTTTATTTTCACTATAACAAGAATAAATGTAAAATCGACTTCTAATAATAATTGTCTTATACATATTTATTAGTAATAAAACAAGTCCAATTCATTTACATCATTAGAATAATTAGTAGGATTTTTAACAAAGGAATTTTTATACTTTCTCATGCAAATATCACTTATTTGGATATTTTGCACTAATTGATATAATTAGTACATCATCTGAGAAGCATTTTTAATTTTTTATCTTATCTTTGTAATGAAATGTAACTTTTTGTAGGTATCTCGGCAGCAAATTTTATTTTGGCAGGGATTTTAAATTGGTCGTCTTCGTTGAAACTTTATAAACCTGATAAAATAGACATCTGTATCTTTTTGCCTGATCCCATCTTAAGAGGGCTCTATAGGAAACATGCAACCAGCAATACATTTTTATAGATTTTATTACACAGTTTGTCTAAGTATTCGAATCTGCTTTTGTTCTTAGAAATCATTTTACGCATTTGCGCTGGGTGATTAATTTTTTTGTCCGTATAGCCTGTTACAATTATTTTAAAGTCCGTAAAGGAGACTTTCCCAATTTACGCCGCTGTTACTGTTATGCGCTACTTATCGACATGAACGCAGTGTACGCGATATAGCACATTAGAAAATATTTATGATTTGCATATTGCCTCTTGGAGCACGGAATCCGAATTATAACAAATATATTTGGCGGACAAACGACGATGTTCCGAAATATCCAGTGATCTCGAAATTCTAGGGTTGTAAATAAATATGGTTTCTGCCAGTGATTCGTGTAGTAGGCAAAAAATTGTAGTTTTTTTCCAAACAATATTAAAACGTTTTGCCCGAGACCTTTTATTGTTTTTAGTAATTAGTAATTAATTATTTTTTTAGCCCTCACCAAAAATTTTAATTATTTGATAGAGTAAAACGAAATGGAGCTTCTTGAAGTATAGAAAATTTGAAGGAAATTCAGGGAAGACCTTCAATTAATTGCATCATTAGCATAATTCTCACTATATTATCTGTAATTCCGATGAAGGTGTAATAGCCCAGTTACTGTAGCTGAAAATATAGTAATACCTCCGAATTTTTTATAACTGCATCGATTTTTCTCAAAATTTAGAATTTGGTTCATCTTACCCCCCCCCCACTTCAAAACTTATATATGCGCTAGGTGTGCTTTTTGTTCTTAAGGGGTGAAAACCACCCCTTAAGAATTTAAGCATTTTATGTAATCAAATCTTTTTTATTTGTGCAGTATGAATAATTTCATGTGCTATCTAACATGAAACTTAATGTATCCGAAATTTTCAACCTAGAAAAACCTTTAAAAACTTAAATTTTTTTTTTTCAACTTGAAACGTTTCAATCATGCATTTTTATCAAATTAAAATTGATTTCTTGATTAAAAAATCTTTTTTATCGATTGCAACTTTTCAACCCTTGAAAAATACCCCTTCTTTCGAAAATAAAATGAAAAACTATTATTGAAAGAGTAGAAACATTTTAAATGTGCATTCATAATGCATAAACATTTATTCCCTTATTATAATATAGTAGTTATAACTTATAATATAGTATAGTACTGGTTTATTCGAATATACACATACTAAATACGTATATATACAAAAGAGATCTAAATGCTTCAAAATACTTGTTTGACCCAAATTTTCCTAAAATTATCACCTATACACGTGTTAGGTAATTTTTAATTTTTTTCAAAATTTTGAAAAATTAACATTTTCAAAAGATTTTTTTTCGAAATCATGCTTTGTAAGCGAGCCAAAGACCCAGAACATATTAGAACATCAATGAAGAAATCTATGAATGGATTGAACTTAATTTTAATTCTGTCGCCAAAGGCACTGATTTGTTTATTAATTTGTTCTTAAAAAAAAATTAGACTATCATGTGATTTCGTTAATTTTGATTCTAAAGACTTAAAACAGCTCATTTTTAAAGGCTTTTCAAAGTACTTTTAAAAAGGTTCAAATAGTTTTTTCCTAATATTTATGGTTTTGGCGTTATTTAACGTTAACTGGTTCCAATTTAGTTTTTAGCTAACATATAATAATGTTTAAAATCCATAACTCGGTTTATATTGCAATTAGAGAAAAACAAAATAATGCTGTTAGATTTGTTTTTTTATTACCTTTCGATTTGTTCATTACAACTTCGTTAAATCCAATGGTTTCAAAGTTATTTGCAAAAAACTGTCCGAAAACAAGCACTTTTCCAATAAAAAATCAACATTTTCAATGATGAATTACTCGGAAAGTATTGGATTATCCGAAAAAGTTTATATAACATTTTTTACTTAAAATTGACTCCTCTATCGATTCCTGTGGTTATTTTGGGCGTAAAAATTTCCACCCCCAGGGCAAAAGCACACTTCGGCACTATATAGGTAAGTTTTGTTCCAGGTAATACAGAAAAAATTTGCTTGTCCCCCTCTCACATCCACCTCAAAACAGAGTGGTCTAGAAAGTTTTCCCATTTTTTCTCAAAAATTTCATTATGCAAAGGCATACAAATTTTGTATCGTGGCAAAGAGAATAAAAAAATCAATGAAAACGTGCAAAAAATTAATATAAACCCATTTAAAAAAAAATATCGATGATATCACCACTCAGCTACAGTGTGACGAAAAAAAAAGTTGTTTGTCGGTATAAAGAAAATAACATCCCATTTAAAAACTAACGGAGTTAAGCTCGGGGCTTTTATAATCAAACAGATTATATGTAAAGAGACTATGTGAATTTCCACAATTTTTATCAGTCTGCATTAAATAACTTCAAAGATGTTTGAAAAAATGTATTATTTTTATAAAATCGTTTCAACTACTACTGTTTCACATGAAGAAAAATAATTATAAGTCATCATTTAGTTGAAATTACAATTAAAATTCCCTAGAAATTTTTTTTACAAAGTAATAATTTTTTACTTTTATTGAAGAGTTAATTATTTTATTTTCCACTCATCAATATAAGTAACTACTTTTTTTTATAGTCTAGAGGTCAATTAAGATCATCCAATGGTACCATTAATGGTACTATTAATGATTAATTAAAACATTATATCTCATAAGAGTTTTTTCCTTGACATATGCTAATACAACTTAATGAGGTACCTATATCAGGGTCCGAGGGAAGTGAGGAGCGCAGGGGGGGTCCTATGTTTTTCTTATGGGAGTAAAACCCGCTGCCAATTTGAAAAAATTAAATTCTATCGAAATTATTGACTAATTAACAACATAAAAATATCATGTTTAAGTAGTTTTAAATTATATTTAATGAACGCATAAAGATTATGTAGATGTGGCAACAGCGCTAATAATTGACTAGCAGTTGTACACACTGCGAACCTACAGACCTCGGACATCGGAGATATTGCGCGTCAAATTCGGGTAAAGATGCGTACGCGTTCAAAAATGTATTGTGTGTAAACTAT
>NW_019416615.1:25873-28531 GCF_000390285.2 Anoplophora glabripennis | reverse complement strand
GGGACACACGGGCCCTTGAAATTTCCGCCTAGGTCCCCGGACTTGACACCCTTAGATTTCTTTTTATGGGGAACTTTAAAAAATATAGTGTATAAAACAAAATCTAATAATTTAGATAATTTAAAACAAAACATTATTGATGCGTGCAATGGAATATCTGGTGATGTTTTAAGAAAAGTTACATCTTGCGAAATAAGAAAGCGGTACAATTTATGTTTAGATAACGATGGCGCCTATATCGAGCAATTGTTAAAATAAGATTTGTGAATTAAGAGTTAATTTTTACTAAACACAGTTCATGTTATTCTTTAGTGTTTTATGTATTGGTTGTTGTTAGTGTAAACGTTCATTATTTCTTAAACAATTAAATTAGTGTTATTAAATGTAGTAACATTTTGTAAATTGTTTTCTTTAAATCCTAAATTATATTTGTGGTCAATATCAGCATAAAAGTTAGCCTGCCTGCTTTAGTGAAATTTAAAAAACCATGCATTCTTTGCATGGCAATCGACCAATTTAACACATAAAAACTGGTCTGTAATTTTTGAATGGTTTTAGATGAAAAAAAATGGTATTTGGAAAAAGTGTTTCTATTCAATAGATCTTCCAATTTCTGAAATAAAAATGGTACGCTTCTGACAAAAAATTTTTGAAGCGTCGCGACGCCCAGCGTCGCTTAATTATAACTTTCATATCCATCGCAATTCCAAGCATCAATCAGCCCAAATAAAATACTTTTTACAGAACTCAATTTGCTGCAGCCGTTTACGAGAAAAACTCATTTCCCATGATAAAAGAATCACCCGGTACATGGGATTTAGGAAAAATGTATATGTTTGAAATCAATTTCGTTTTTATCAAGTCTTCCAAATGTATTCCCTCCTTTCTGTCAGCTGATAGCGACGTTGCCACATTAATCCTCAAGTCAGCCAGAAATTCAATTATTGGTTTCTGTTTCTAATTAATACAGCTGTACTATGTTCAAAACTTACATTAGTTTTACATCAAAAATAAGATAATACTGTACACTATATATGGAAAAGTTTTGTTTCACAATTTTTACATTTTTTTCTCAGTTATGGACAAAAAAGAGCCGCACCGTCCATCTTCGCCATATAAACCTATATTAAAATGAACAACTTTCAACAACAATATCTCAAAATCTAGATTCAAAAAAATATGACGCGCAGAGGGAGCACTGGGTAATACGCTATAAACATCTGTGCATTTGAGTAAACCCGATATACCTCCTTAATACAAAAACGTACTTTTTTTTTGCAGCAATGGATTGATAAATCTATGTCCACGATGCAAGAAAAAGTAAAAACGCCACCTGAAACACATCACTTTGCCACAACGCCAGCTTCGGGGTACACCTGCACCTAAACCTATAGTACAAAGGAAAATATACGAGTAACTAGCCAAAATGCCTGCGGTGGTGTCGAAGTTCCTCGAAAGGGGAGAGAAGGCCATCAACGCCAACAGGAGCGTGATTTCGGGGGCCATCATAGCGACCGCCCTCTTCACCTACGCCTACAAGATCGGCTACCCCATAATAGACGGCTACATCCACAAGGAGAACAAAGAGGGCCTCAGCTTGAACAACAATCTAGTCACGAACAACATCATCCACCAGAACGGCATCGTCAAGAAGAAGAAACCGCCGGCGAAGGGCCGGTTCAGGAGCGGCATCCCCAACCTGAACCTGCAGTTTATCTTACAGTTTATAAAGTTAGTGAGGATTATGATACCGAGTGTGTTCTGCACGGAGACGGCCCTGCTGGGCAGTCACACGACGTTTCTGTTCTTGAGGACGTTCCTCAGCATATACGTGGCGAACCTGGAGGGCGCGATCGTTAAGTACATAGTGAGGAAGGAGCCCAGGAATTTCATCAAGCAGTTGGGGAAGTGGTTCGCGGTGGCCGTCCCGGCGACGTTCATCAACAGCATGATCAGGTAAGGGGACGTAGTAGTAGTTTTTGGTCAACATTTGTGGTTTTTTCTTCTTCTTAATAGTTGGTCCTAATACGTCCCTTAGCACCGCGGCCTAATTAGGCCTATTCTGCGTCCCACTACTAGTCCTATTCAGCAAGTAGTTTTGTCCTTTTGACAAAGCCCAAAAGCTTCCTCGCTGACACTTCTCTCAGTTCCTTGGGTTCCAAATAGGGTCTCCCAAGGAGCGCCATTCTGCTACGTGCAAATCCCGCGCACTCGCCCAGGATATGCAGAGAAGTTGCATCCGCCGATTCACATCCTCGGCAGACCGGACTGTCTACAAGCTTTTCTTAAAGTGACAGAAGTGTCCCGTTATGAGTCCTATCACTCTCCTGAGCAGGATTCTGTTCAAGCTCAGTAAATCGTTTGTGCTTTCCTTCGAAGGATACTCCATGAGCTCCTTATGGGCCGGCCACACATACAGGCTTTACCGCGCGCTTGCCTGCACAAACCAGTTTGTATCGGGAAGCCCGTACGTGTGGCCGGCAAAACGTTATCTCGCACAAACTGAAAAGCGCGGCTTGCGTAAACTTCGACTTGCTGAAGATTTTGTTTGTGCAAATTCGGTTTGCACGGTAAAATTTGAGCGTGTGGACGGCGCACGGTGTTCAGTTAAGAGAAATTGCGGCAGAAAACCTTAAATCTCTATATGATCTCCCTGTA
>NW_019416615.1:0-25731 GCF_000390285.2 Anoplophora glabripennis | reverse complement strand
AGGATTTTATGTGATCAAATAATTAGGCCCTTCTTTTTTTGCGTTAATCTAAACGCGAGATTTTTATGAATTTTTTAAACAATGATTTCTGGGATTCAGTACATGTATTTCCTCTTCATGTAAGACAGAACCTCTACCTTCAATTATATGGAGCACTTATTCATAATGCGGTAATAGTAGGTACGTCATTGGTTGAATGAGTATTTCCCGAGAAAGTGGATAGGTCGCAACAGTCCGTTAGCTGAGTGGCCGTCAAGAGCTGCAGACTTGACGCCACTTGATTTTTATGTAATAGACAAACATGTCGACAAATAACACCACATCAGTTGAGGAGAGTTATTAGAAATAAGATGAGACGAATAACAGTGCATACCAAATTATGTGGACTAACAGAAAACAGTAATATTTAAATATTATTTTGTTGTGAAACTCATTTGTGGTATAATAAAAAATATATATAATTTGTCCTATTGTGAGCACCCTGTTTGAGTGAAATCAATAAAACTGCATGGATATACTTTCGGTTAATAAAATTATGAAAAATATCTTGAAAATATGTTCCACTCTTAATACAGGATACTCTGCAATACGTGGAATTTTTCGAAGTTTGCACCTATTTTGTGAACACCCTGTAAAAGCTATAATAATGAAATTTTGTATTTAGACTTTTGAGGTGTGATCAAATCGAAAATCAAATCCATTTCTTTCTTAAAAAAATGCCTAATATGTTTTTTAATTTTTGAGGGTCTTTTCTTAATGATTGTAGGCCGTAGAAAAGATCACATGTCAAAAAATATAATATCAAAAAGTAGGCCTTTTTCCTAAATACGGAGGTGTCCCGACTTTAAGTGAAACACACTGTACATATGATTCGCGCATTACAGTATTTTGTCGGTTTATGAAGGAATCACCAATCCTAGTAGTTCTGTATACGCCATTTCATCCATTCTCATATAATTACGCCAATCGTCGGGATCTTCTCTCAAAACCTTCATTAAATTTATATGTGAATGTATATTTCTGTTCAGAAGCCATTTTTTGACCATCTTGAACGATGACGTCTATTTATTTTTTTTTACTAATGTAAAATAGAAAGAGGCTAATACCAAAAATTCTTCGCTTGGATACATATTCCTGAGAAACGTACTGATTGCTGCCTGCAGTGTCTGCAGCCTGCACGGTCTTATCTGCATCGTGTGGCCACAACACAGTATTCCGTGTTTATTGCGCAAACCATACCGTGCAAGCAAGTCGCTGTCGTGTAGCCGCCGCATTAGAATGGCTATATCCTGGCCTTGAAGTCCAGTATTTCCTGTGTTCTGTCTCAGTCTATTTGCCCTTAGCCCGCCTGACCACACTGGGAGATGTGCCACAGAATGGCTCCGGGCCAATGAACACTGTCTCGGATCCCTTCCTAGCAAGTTCATCCGCTTTCTCGTTCTCACAAATGCCTGTATGCCCTGGCATCCAACACAGTCTAACTGTATTATTGGTGGCCAGTTAAGTCGGCATTTGTAAACAGTCCCACACCTGTTTGGAACTTATCTTGTGTGCGCTTAAAGCTTTTATTGCAGCTTGACAATCAGAGAACATACAGGCTGGGAAATCCGTGCAATAGGGAAGGATGGCTATAATGAAGGCGTCTCATAGTCACAGCCGGTTTCGCCCTTCAACAAATAAGATCCACTTCCACTTGTAATTTAGCTACCGGTGGTCATCTTTGTTTTCGTCGTTTGCCTTTTCTTTAATAGATGTCACTACTTATACAATTGCGACTTCGGTATTCCGGTATGTTAATACAATAATAATAATAATGTACACATATGCGGAAATGGTACCGTTGACGCGAAACCCGAAAACCCGAAATTTTGCAAAATCGTTTTATTTTTTTTCTGTCTTTATTTGAAAACGAATTTTAAAATAAATTGCATATTTACATTGACACTTTATTCGCTCTATCCAATGGCGTTAACATTTTTGCAATCCGACGTTTCGTCTTCGAGGGGTCATCATCAGGTTAATTTTTTAAATACGTCGCTGCTATTTTTATGACAAAATCTAGTCATTTTTAATTCTGAATTAGATGATATTACTATTGTAATTGTAATAAAAAGGTTTTTAGCTATCATTTAAAATTTTTCCTGAGTACGGCTCTGAACGCTTTCAAAATATCTATTGGAGGAAAACATAACAGTATAAAACTCAATACAGCACAAAATATCCACAATTTTTTTTAATCAACAATTTAAAAAGTTTACCTAATAAAAAAATAATACGAACTTATGAAATATTTTATTATTTCTAATTAGTATTGCTGATAATAGTAAAGAAAATTGTTGGATACTTTGTGCAGTATTGACATTTACACTGTTATGACTTCATCCAATAGATATTTTCAAAGCGTTCAGAGCCGTACCCAGAAAAAATATTAAATGATAGCTAAAACAAGCAAACAAGCAAAAACTTTTTAAGCGATTACAATAGTAATATCATCTAATTCAGAATTAAAAGACTAGATTTTGTCATAAAAATAGCAGACGTATTTAATTAATTTCAATAGATTACCAGTAAAGTTAAAAAGATGCCAGTCACTTATTGCATTTAAAAGAGAGCTTGTTAAATACATAAAAGTAAATAACATGTGTTAATTGATCCTTATTTTGCCTATCCTCTTACTGTGTGCTTGTATTTATATTTTTTAAATTGATTTGTGTATATTAGGATATCCTATATATTTAATAAACAACAATTACTAATTTAAAAAATGAACCTGATGATGACACATCGAAGACGAAACGTCGGATTGCAAAAATGTTGACGCCAATGTATAGAGTGAAAAAAGTGGCATTGTAAATATGCAATTTATTTTAAAATTCGTTCTTAAATAAAGCCAGAAAAAAATTAAACAATTTTGAAAAAATTCGAGTTTTTCCGGATATCTCCGGAACTACCCGAAATTTTAAAACTTTTTAAACGGCATATTGTTAGGTATAAAAAACCACAACTTTTTCTAATCTGAGCCACCCCGTATCTATCGTTTCCTATATGCTAATGCTATCCCATTCCTTATCTTGGACACACTGTATATCTATGAATTAATCAAAATTTAAATAAAATAAGTACACTAATCGATCCTACGGAAAAAACATATTATTTATATTATTTATTCACTATTCGACTTAGGTTTATAGTAATACTGTACAAAAATAAAGTTTTGGGTCAAACAATGGTTATTTTTTTCGTTTTGACATACACTTTTTGCCAAAATAAAAAAATGTACAATCACAATTCAAAAACATGATCAATAATGCAAAAAAAAACAAAAAATTATTTTTGCAACAATGATTTTTTCAGTTATTGAACACAAAACACAATTTCTTTTGTATTTTTTCCGTACAATTGAATGGTGTAATCAGTTTTTAATTTTTTTTTAATTTAACAAATTATCAACAATTACTGAAAAATTCATTGTTGCAAGTCATTTTTTATTTTTATTTGCATTTTTGAGCATGTTTTTGTACTGTGATTACAGATTTTTTTATTTCACCAAAAAGTGTATGTGAAAACGAAAAAAATTTTCTCCAGCAGAACTCTGTATGATGTATTTTTTTAAGTAGAATTTTTCTTTGAAAAAAAAACTGTTTCAGACTGGAAAAATGAATATCTCGGAAACTTCTTGATTTTTTTATCTAAAAATATTTGTGGTTATTTAAGACACAGAAAGGTCTCCAAGTTTCGTCAAAATTAAAATGCTTTTGCGGAAAAGAAAAATAAAGAACGAAAAATCTGAAAAAACCTGTTCGAAAGTTGTATATTTTTGCATGATCTACAACTTTTGTATTGGATACTTTTTGTTTGACTTCAACTTTCACCAGAAATCTCAATGATACAATTTTTCAAAACTTTTCAACCCCCTAAATCAACCCCCCGCCATTCCTGCGCATGCATTTATTTATTTTTGTTTATTATAAGCCCCTTTACCATTTCCACTTATAAAAGTCCAGCCTATTTTGCTCGCAGGAATATTATGACACCCTGTCTATAAACATTGTCATTTGTAGGTATCTCGAAAGCAGGATAGCCCTCAACTTCCGATCCAGGCTCGTCGAGCACTCCTACCGCCTCTACTTCCACAACCAGAGCTACTACAGGGTCACCGTGCTCGACGGTAGACTGGACAACTGCGCCCAACGACTGACCGACGACATTGAAACCGTCGCCAGCACCGTCTCCCACCTCTACGGCCAGATAACGAAACCCTGCTTCGACATACTCCTGATGACAATCGCCCTGGCCAACTTAGTCAAATCGCGCAACGCTAATTTGATAACGGGTCCGGTGATAATATCGGGGGTGGTGGTATTCTCCGCCCTGGTTCTGAGACTGGTGTCGCCCAAATTCGGGCAACTCGTGGCGCAGGAAGCCGAGAAGAAGGGGTACCTCAGGCACGTACACGGCAGGATTGTTAGCAACGCGGAGGAGATCGCCTTCTACGGCGGCCACAAGGTGGAGAAGAGCCACCTGAGGCGAGCCTACAGGATACTGGTGGAGCATTTGGAGCACATGTTCGGGGTTAAGCTGTGGTTTGTGATGTTGGAGCAGTTCCTCATGAAGTACGTGTGGTCTGGAACAGGTAATTAGGAGTTTTAACGACTACCAAAATTTTTTCATTTATTTTTAAATTTCTCCTCCAGGCATGATCGTCGTGTCCCTGCCGATCCTCCTGGCGAGCGGAAAATCGAAACCGCGCCTCGCCAAAAACCTCCTCTTACCCTCCGTCTCTTCCGTCGCCGAAGAGGTCCCCCTGGCGTTGCCGGTAGATGTGGACGGCGACAGTCCCGACGTTGTCGACGACAACGTCTCGGAACGTACCCACTACTTCACTACCGCCAAGAATTTGCTCCTCACCGGATCGAACGCCGTCGAGAGGCTCATGAGCAGTTACAAGGATATCGTGGAATTGGCGGGGCATACCGCGAGGGTGGCGAATATGTTCACCGTGCTGGAAGAGGCGAGTCAGGGCATCTACCACAAGACGCTGGTCGCCAAGAAGGAGAAGGTCGGGGATTTCGAGATCGAGTACAGGGGGGACCAGCCGTTGGCGAAGGGTGAGTTCGTTGACTTTTTATTCGTTTGTTTGTTTGGGATCTATTTAATTCTGTAAATATGAAATTCAAACGTCTAATGAACTAACAAATGTTGTCTCGCTTCATCATAAATTAAAACGATATCCATTAAGTCGGAGTTGCTATACACGTAAGCTATTTTTGACACTTGAAAAACTAATGTAAACACTATCGCAACAACGATAATACTTAAATTGGATTGTAGTATTTGGGGCCACGTGGGTGACTGACGCTACAGACTTCAGTAGCCCAGCGATGTAAAGGTTGAAAATACTACAACTTCTACAGGGTGTTTTTAAATGAAGTAGAAAAATGGTACCAGTGAATGTAGAGCCACAAATAAGAGGATTGAAGTAAGAATACCTTATATGAAAGTTGCACCCATGAGGCGATATACCCTCTTAAAGGAGTGGATTGAAATTCACATTTTAATTTTTTCCTCGGAAACAAACGGACTATAATTTTTTTTTTACGATATTGACTCCATTTTTCAGTATATCTAATAAAGCAATTAATTTTCTCATCTAAAATATGTACCACATACAATTTTTTATTGTATTCGTACCTCGAAATAAATAAAATCGTTCCTTTTCCGACGTTGCGCCCAGAATTTGTTGGGCATTTTTTTTTTACCCAAAACGCCTTTTCAATTAAATCGATTTCCCTCGCAGGCAAGCTCATCCACTCGACCAACAACGAGATCATCCTGAAGAACGTCCCGATCGTAACGCCCAACTGCGACATCGTCTGCCCCTCCCTGAGCCTACACCTGAAGCCGGGCGAGCACCTGCTCATCACCGGACCCAACGGTTGCGGCAAGTCCAGTTTGTTCAGGATACTGAGCGGCCTGTGGCCCATTTACGGCGGGGAACTGCAAACCCCCAATAATTCCATGTTCTACATACCGCAACGGCCGTACATGGTTATCGGTAAGTCGGCGTTATTTTTTCTTCGACGCGTCCGATGGTTTTCTCTTTCCGTCAGGTAATCTAAGGGACCAGGTGATCTACCCCGACACCTACGCCGATATGATCAACAAGCAGATCACCGAGGAGGACTTGAGGAAGATCATGCAGATGGTTCACTTGGAGCACATCGTGGATAGGGATACCTTCCACGAGGTCAAGGACTGGACGGATATACTGTCCGGTGGGGAGAAACAGAGGATGGCCGTCGCCAGGCTGTTCTATCACAAGTGAGTTTTCCGGTAGCGAATATCCTATGAACAGTTAGTCGTTGCGTTGCGTTTGAACATCCGTTCATGGGATGTTAACACTTTTTTAGATTGTTTTTCGGCAAAATCCGGAGCACGATGGGTGTTTCGAATTCAAATATACAGGGTGACCTATTTGAAATGGGAGCACGCTTGTAAATATTTTCAAAATTAGTTTTTCGTTAACTAATCTACGCAATGAGACGCCTTTTCATTACAAGTGGCAACAAATTTGACAATGTGTACTTTATTTTTTGAGGAATTATCGGATTTCTTTCTTTGCAAACAATGTTTTAGTGAGACAAAAAGTGTTCTTGACAATAGTTCCATATTACAAATAATTCGAATGCCCTTCTTAATTCTGTTAAATAGTCCAATCAGTAGGTAGAAGTGCTGACAAAAATACCAAATGGAAACAAAAAATATGGTGATATAGGAAACAAATTTCTAAACATGGTGTTTTTTTTTCCTGTGGCGTATAAACGGCGAAGTTAACCTAATAAATTCATAAAAGTAAAAAAAAAACGGTTTTTCGCTAATAAAAAAAAACGAACTCCATTCGAAAAAAGTTAAATGAGAAAGTTGTAGCTATTAAAAAAATCTATCGATTCAATTTTTAAATATATTGACTTTTCGAGATATATCGAAAAACCGTTAAAAATCTACTTTCTTTGTTTTTGTTGTATCTCTTGCAAATTAAGGTTTTGAAACTTGTTACTTGCTGTAAATGTAGCCCTCGGCTAGCAAAAAAAGTGCCTTTTCTGAAATAAAAAAATATTAAAAATTTTTCGAGATATTGATTTTTCGAAAAAAAAAGGTCATCTCGAAAATCGGCATTTCTTGCTCGACGAATAGCCGTAGAGGAACGAATTAGGGCTCATTTTTTCCCTTAAGAGTTGTACTTTCATGGTAAAAAAGAGTGATAATGATTTTATTCATTTCAAGTGTCGAAAAATGACTGAAAAAAAGTAAAAATTTTTTGGTCCCGTTTTTCTTGAATATCTTCTTGCGATTTTCATTTCTCGATAATGTCTGTTATAGAAATCGATTGCTGGCATTTTTACGCAAATCTTAAAAAAGAAAACGTTGCTCTACGACCTTCTGCAGTGGAGACAATTTTTTTTTTTCAAAAAATTCCACAGGCCACTATTGAAATGTTACAGTGCTACGTTTTCTTTTTTTAAAATTGCGTAAATATGCCAGCAATCGATTTCTATAATAGACATTATCGAGAAATGAAAATCGAAAAAGGTATTCAAGAAAAATGCAACCAAAAAATTTTTCCTTTTTTCAAAGTTATTTTTGGACACTTGATATGAATAAAATCGTTTTCGCTCTTTTTTACCGTGAAAGTACAACTCTTAAGGAAAAAAATTAGCCCTGATTCGTTTCTCTACGACTATTCGTCGAGCAAGAAGAGCCGATTATCGAGATGATCTTTTTTCGAAATATCGTTATAACTCGAAAAATTTTAAATATTTTTTAATTTAAAAAAAGGTAGGTTTTAACCAAAAGTTATATCTTTTTAAATATAACACTCCATTTTTGTATTTAACCTGCTTAAAATTTCCATTCAAATGATCGTAATTGATATTTATACGAAAAAGTGTTTTCAATGTAAAAATTGAAAAAATTATTTGTAATTCAATGGTTTTATGCCCAACTGAGTGTGCCATGAATTTTTTGTATCGAAACGTCGGCACGTCCATGGCACACTTAATTGTGTGAAAAATTGCGCATTACAGAAAATAAAAATTGACAAAATCTCATGCCTTATTATAAACTAATGCAAAAAATTGAAGGGTCAAAAGAATTTTCGAAATTTTTACCTGATTTTTGACACGACTATTTAGGTGAAAAATTAAAATTAATCATTTTGAAGCATTTTTGAATTAAAAAAAAGCATTTTGAAGCTCTCAGATTCTAGTTTTAAGATCTTTCGGTTAAAATTTTTTAGGGGCTACGATTATCATGCAATTCTAAGAAATAGTGACTTAAAAAAATTTTGCAATTTTTTTTTTGAGTCGACGGACTTGGAAAATTTATTCCAGCTAAACCATTGCATGAACCAGATAACTGGTTTATTCAGCTTTAATTTCCTTTTTTTAAAATTTCGATACGACCATTATTCTTCGAAATATTGGACTTTTAATAGAAAGGGATCCTTTTGTCTTCAATCATCGATATCTCGGCGACAAATGGTCGTACAAAGAATTGAAGAGCAGTTTCGAAAACTGTAATAAATGTCCTATAACATGTTGCCGCAACTTTTCGGAATTTTTTTTTTCATATCGTACACGAATTTTAAAAAATGGGAGAAAAATGGTAATTTATAGTTTTTTAGAAAATTGACGGCTAAATTAGAAATGTTCAAGAAATGACTAATGTTAAGCATGACTTTTACAGTTCAATATACCCAGAAGAACCCTGTGAAGTTTCATCTCGATCTAGCAATCCGTTTCTTTGTTTCAAACAGTCATACTTTTTAAAAAAATTAAAGGGTCACGTTTTTTGAGCTTAAACACTTCATAATCATGATTAAAATGGATTTTTTTTTTGAGGTTTTCTCACGATTTCTACCGCAAATAACGTTTAAATTGATAAAAAAAAATTGAAGAATTTTCAAAATTTTTCCGTTTTTTTTTTGTTTTTTGGGAAAACCTTCCCAAACAAATTTCTAGTTAATTTTTGAGCAGTCTGTAATAACGTAAAAAACATTTTTTTTCAAATCTACCCTTTTTCTTCTCTGAAAAAAAATTTCTAAATTTTTTACCCTTTAATTTTTTGCATTAGTGTCTAACATTTGAATTTTACTCGAATTTCAAACACAGAAGCACATATTCGTTACAATTAAAAAAATTTAAGTTTAGATTATAACTGCAATATTGGAAGTCATACAGAAAACATTTCATTTGCGTCTGGATTTTGTGCCCTGAATAAAAATTCTCTCTACAGAATCGTAAAATCCTCACGATTTAAAAACTTGTTCAAAATCACAGTAAACAATTCGAAGATGCGGTTATCACTGTTCAAAAAACACAAGGAACTGCCAAAACGTGTACAATTTGTCCCTTTTTGTACAGATTAAAGGCAAAAATTGTCAAAAATTCAAGAAATCTCAGGCCTCAGTTATGTCCATTTGTTTATGATTATGAATTTAAATTCCCTTCCAGTACAAACATCTCATGAACAGTAATTTGTCGCAAAACGCTTTAAAGAGTGACCGCAAAATCCGCCTGTTTTTGAGACTTTGACAGAGGCGACAGGAAAAATCCTAAAAATATCCAAAAACTCGTGAAAAATTAAAATGAGCATTCACTTTTTCAAAAAATGTAGTGGTTGAAAAGACAAAAAAAGTGACAAATTAAGAATCATCAACAGTTAGTTGTAAAACCCCAAATATTTCTATGTTGTTATCAAAATAATATTATGAACGTGAAAATATCTAATTTCGTATTTGTTAAGGTCTTGTCCATATTGAAAATCAACCCTTAATTTCCCTAAAGGAGAAAAATTATCCCTAAACTCCTAAAAATGCAAAAAATTTATCAAAAGGTAAAAATTTTTTTCTTTTTCTTTTATACGTGATAATTGAACCGTTAATAACCCAGAGTCACTAGATCCGACGTGGTTTTACCCTCATTTCGGGGTATTTTCCTTCGGATCTAGTGATTCTGGGTTATTAACGGTTCAATTATCACGTATAAAAGAAAAAAAATTGTAACTAATATATTTTTTGCATTTTTAGGCGTTTAGGGGATGATTACCCCTTTAGGGATATTAAGGGTTGATTTTCAATCCGGACAAGACCGTATCAAATACGAAATTAGATATTTTCACGTTCATAATATTATTTTGATAACAACATTGAAATATTTGGGGTTTTACAACTGTTGATGATTCTTAATTTGTTCACTTTTTCGTCTTTTCAACCCCTAAATAAGGGTGATTTTCGAAAATTTTCGAAAAAGTGAAAGTGATGCTCATTTTCATTTTTCATGACGAATATTTGGATATTTTTAGAATATTTTTAGGATTTTCCCTGTTGCCTCTGTCAAAGTCTCAAAAACAGGTGGAAAAATGTTTTTTTTTTGCGGTCACTCTTTCTCATTGCGAGACCCAGCGGGAATTCCGTTGACTATCTTTCTGCTTGCAGGCCGAAATACGCCCTGCTCGACGAATGCACTTCCGCCGTCTCGATAGACGTCGAGAGCCACATTTATCAAAGCGCCATCGACATGGGAATAACTCTGTTGACGATTACTCACAGGCCTACGCTGTGGTACGTACGACGTCGTTTGACGTTATCGGTGGTAATCATCGGTACAATTTTCGTTCCAGGAAATTTCACACCCACATTCTGCAGTTCGACGGTACGGGGTACTGGGAGTTCAGCGTTCTCAACCACAGCGACAGGCTGCATCTGAAGAAGGAAAAGGAGGAATTGCTGAAGAAGGAACCAAGCGCCGATCGAACGAACAGGTTAAAGGAGCTAAATAAATTGCTGGGGGAGGATGTCTAGTTTTCTTATGTTTTCTCGCTCCAAGGTGGTAAAACGTAGCAGGTTTAAAGGTTGTTTCTTCCTTACGGAATGTCGAGCGAGTTTCTTGTCGCCGCGCAATTATTTATTGTGATTATGTGTTCGTAAAATTTTCTATGTAGCTTTTTAAATTGTATTTTTAAGTAGGCAAATACTGATTAGACGTTTTTGTGTTAAATCTATACGGGGCGTGGCTAAAAGCGCGAGGAAAAATTCATAGACCTTTTTTTTTCATAATTTCTAAAATTAGTTGTGACTTCACGGGAGTGTGTGCGGACATGTATTTGTGTTAACGCCTTGTATAAAACGGAGGGAAATCTCGCTACAAATAATTTCCCCGGAGATTTTCCGCGTGTGTCATCAAAAAAGCTTTGATGATATTTTTAACGGCCTTCGGTATCGATGATTTTGGGTTTCGAACAAATTTTAATATTATTCGTTGTGATTATTGAACCATAGAACAAATAAACGTTGTTTAATTTTTTTGTTTGTTTAATTTTTTTAAATTTATAAGAAATCGCTGATTCTTCCTAAAAAAATTCCAGTATACTATACAGGGTGTCCAGGAAATGGTAGGAAATCTCTTAAATTTGATTAGGACTTTTAAAAATAACAGCGCAGGTTCATATAATTTTTTTTATTCGGCTTGTGTCGAGTCCAAAACCATTTTTTCTTTGTATTTTTTTCGTTTTTCGTTAAATTTCATTTTACCGATGGGTCTGGGGGCGGAGCGGTACTGGCAGCGTTGTTCCCTAAAAATATTTATAGGCCTGCTTTTGTAACGTTTTTTGCCATTTTTACGATTTTTATGTTTCGAGTAAAAAAAATGTACTTGTCGGTATCGGTGCAACATACTGTTTCCGAGATAAAAGCGTTTAATGAAGATATCGTTCCATTTTTGACACATTTTGAAAATAATGGACTAATGAATTGGAAACTTTTGTCGATTATCGTTAAATAATAAACGATTGTTATTTTCACATTTTTGTTACGATTAGCAAATATTAGGGAGAGGGGAAATCTTTTGATATATCGGGATTGGTACAGTGTCTTTATCGTTAAATGCATTTACCTTGAAAACAGATCATCGATAACAATTAACTGCACCTTTTTCACTTAAAAAAGTATGAAAGCGTTAAAAACGGTGACAAAAATAAAATATTAATCTCGAAAACGGTTTGTTAAAAACGAGTGCTAAAAACGATGTGAAATTAAAGAATTTTCTCAAAAACGGTATCATCGATCACAAACATGTATCTTTTTCACTTTAAAGTTCACAAAATTGTCAGAAATCAAAATTTAAAATAATATCTCGAAAACGATTCGTTGTAGCATCGATAACAAACAATTATACTTAAAAATATTCGAAAGTGTTAAAAACAATGACGAAAATAAAAATTTTCTCGAAAACTGTAGTATTATCGATAACAAAAAAATATACTTTTTTCACTTTAAAATTCTTAAAATTGACGAGAATCACAAAAATTGAAAAAATATCTCGAAAATACTTAAAAATACACAAAGGTGTTAAAAACGATGAAATTAAAAATTTTCTTGACAACGGTTTGTAGTATCATCAATAACAGATAAATATACGTTTTACACTTTAAAATTCACAAAATTGTCAGAAATCACAAAAATTAAAAAATATCTTGAAAACGGTTCATTATAGCATCAAAAACAAACAATTATACTCAAAAATACACGAAAGTGTTAAAAACGATGACGAAATTAAAAATTTTTCTCGAAAACGGTTTGTAGTATTATCGATAACAAACAAATATACGTTTTTCACTTGAAAAGTCACAACATTGTCAGAAATCACAAAAATTAAAACAGTATCTCGAAAACGAATCGTTGTAGCATCCAAAACAAACAATTATACTCAAAAATACATGAGTGTTAAAAACGATGACGAAATTAAAATTTTTTCTCGAAAACGGTGTGTAGTATTATCGATAACGAAAAAATATACGTTTTTCACTTTAAAAGTCACAAAATTGTCAGAAATCACAAAAATTAAAACAGTATCTCGAAAACGAATCGTAGCATCAATAACACACGATTATACTTAAAAATACTCGAAAGTGTTAAAAACAATGACGAAATCAAAATTTCTCTCGAAAGCGGTTTATAGTATCATCGATAACAAATAAATATACCTTTTTCACTTTAAAATTCAGAAAATTGTCAGAAATCACAAAAATTCAAAAAATATCTCGGAAACGGTTCATTGTACCATCAATAACAAACAAATATACAAATTTCTCTTTGAAAAATTTTGAAAATTTTAAAAACGGCAATAACAATTTTAAAAAAGTAGACCAAGACTGCTGAGGATGTTTTGTCCGCAGGTCGCCAAAGTGGTTATCGGTAAATTGAATGTATTAATAAAAAGGTTCAAGCAACAACATTTACTCAAAAGTGACTCCACAGGGAGAATCCAAATTAAAAAAAATTATAGTACTAGTAATATTATTTTTGCAAGACCTCCCCATACCTGGACATCCTGTATAATACAAATTGAGATTATCAATTTCTCTAGACTGTATGCATCGAAATTCTCTCTAGCGCTCAGGGGAGAAAGTATGGACAGCATTTTAATTTTTTTACAAATTTAAAAATAGTAATTTATTCCAATATTTTCTAGTCGGTGAATCACAGTAACCAAATATTAGTTTTAATTTTTCGAACTTACATATGGCGCCATCTAACGTGAATAAACATTAACTAAATCAACACGGGAAGATAGGTAACTGAGGTAACCCCTGTTCTTGTTCTGAATTAATTGAGTTTTTAGAAACTAGATGGCGCTCTCTACAAAAATTTTCAAACTTCAATTCTTTTGCGTACAAATACTCAAATGAACTGGGCTTTTAGCAGTTAAAAGGCGCTTTCTGCTTTTCAAGTGGGTATATATTATTTCAGTATGAGAGACATGAAAAAATTTCCCTGTACTATAACAGTACTGGCAAATCCAAAACTCGAGGGAATTTTTCTCGAGCTCGTGTGATTTTCGAGATATTCAATTTTTTTCTTCAGGAAAGCAACTTACACAAACGGAGTACGTTAGCGTATTCTGCGGCTCAAACTAGATACGGTGCCGCCTTTAGACGTCATTTTAATTTTTTGACAATTTTCATGGACTTATAGTCCATCGATTTTCTTAAAAACTTTTAGGTCTCAAAAAAATCTGAAAAAATTCCCCTGGACTATAACGATACTGGCAAATCCAAAACTGCATACAGTTCCTCTCTAGCTTCGTCAGTTTTCCAGATTTTCGATTTTTTCCTTAACGGGGGCATTTGCACAAATACTGATCAACCCAGCGTGTTCAGCGACCCCAGTAGCGTGAGGTACCGCCTTTAGATGAGCACTTTAATTTTCTGAAAATTTTCATGGATTGATTTTCTCAGTAAATTTTAGGGCCCAAAAATATCTGAAAAAAATCCCCTAGCAACTGCGATGAATCTAAAACATCTGATTCTCTCTTCTAACGATTGGAACTTTTGAGATATTCAGTTTTCTTCGATAACTAAGCCACTAGCCAAACGAATTATACAACACAACGTTTTACAGCTCAAACCAGTATCATTTATCTAGGGCTCAAACGGTGTCGCATCTAGATATATATTTTAATTTTTACAATTAAATCATGTAGTTGATTCTATAAACACTTTTTCACTCGAAGGAATAGAATAGAATCGCACTAACCAATTAAAATGCATTTAATTCTATGCCTGTACCATCTAGTGACAAGAAATCACAATAGTACTAAGGTTGCGCTATCTAATGACACAAGATTACAATAACTCTAACCAATTTATTTGGAAAATAGGTAACTGTAATATTTCAGCTTCTGTGACGAATTAATTGGACTCTTAAGAATTAGATGGCGCTTCTGAATTTCGGATTAGGAGAATTAAACAAGAATTGGAAGGTGTGAGAAATAAAAAGAATAGTTTTTCATTAAAATTTTATTAAATACATAATATATTTGTATATATCTATATAAAATATGTTGTATCATAAAAAGCTACCGTAAACTTAGACATGGCACCATTCGTTCAAAAATTTTCACATTACAATCGCAAACGACACATGTACTTTTCCTGATTTGAGAACGAGACAGTTTTTAGTTAACATTATACAGAGTGTTTGCAAACTTAGAGGTGATTTCTTAACGGTGTGTAAAACGTCGATTTCAATAACGAAAATCGTTCCAGCTGCAAAATGACACTTAAAATTAATAATGGCCGTTAAAAGTTATTGAGAACCACTGGGATCGTACCCGAGTTACATACTACATAAAAATGGTGAATAATTGATGTACGTAAATGGTGCTTCATCTGATTTTTTTGTCCTGTTTTTGTAATAAACAGAAAAATTGCTGGTTCAATTTTAAGTAATCGTTGATTCTACTTTAGTTTTCATGGCAGAGTCTTTTGTAAAGTTGTAAATCAGCAGTTCCAAAAAAGTTTCCATCAAAAAATATTTTCACCAATTGGGTTTTGACATTTCGATTTTTTTACTATTTAAGTTTCTAAACACCCTGTATGTGGATAAAACAATAATTGATTTTTATATTTCTAAAAAAAATCCAAATGAATAAAATAAAAGCTATATGGATTATATGTATACAGAAATTATTTTTTGTAACAACTGGTCCCTGTGAAATGTTTGAAAACTATAGTAGGATCGTATTCGATGCAAAGTACAGCAAAAAATTGTCGGTCTTTTATCAAAGGAAAATCGTGTCATCATTTTTAGAACGCGTAAGTAGAACCATTTCCAATTTAAAATTAAATTGAATGTAAAATCTGAAATACCGCTGCATACGCACTGTGTTCTGGTGGTAGCTGTAGTCACCCAGGCGCATCGAGTATACGAAGTGGTCGGTTATACGTTAAATACTAACCTGGCACGCTTGGTCATAAATGAGAGACCGTCTCCAAAAACAAGTAAACAACAATGGCGCGTACAGAGGAAAAATGTAGTAGAGGAATTTAAAAAACATATTGGTTTTATAATAAATTACATACATTTAAAATAAATAGTCTACGAGAATAAAGGAATTTTTGAAGGGACAGGAGTGCCAGACGTGCACTGATCCTTTCATCAATTCATAATGCAAGAAATTATTCAATTTCTACATCCCCTAAAACCGCACTGCACTGGATCCCTTGACAGGCAATGACTTATTACTTTGCATCAAATATGATCCTACTATATACATAAAGCACAAACATTAAATGCAGATTAATAATTGTATTACCGTTACTCACTAAAAGCAATTAATAAGTAATAATAAATGCATAAACTATGTTTTTGTGCTGCCACTTTAGAAAATGTCCGTTTCCGATCGCTTTTAGTTCGGAAAGTGCGTCGTTGACAAGTTAGATCCGAAAGGAGGGAACAGCTCGGTAATGTGACACTAGAACTCGGTAAAGTAACTTTACCGAGCTCTTACGTCGAAACTTGTATTAAAAACAAAGTTCAAAGTTGACGCTTAGTTTTTACTCTAAGTCGTTTCAAGACAAATAGCGATGAAAGTGACGAAGAAAACATTCGATATAGAAGCGACTGCTGCTGATTTTGATATAAACTTATGACCAATGTTGTAGTTCTATTATTGTCAAACTATTGGCGGCAGCACAAAAAATATTGAACGCGCCACACCCAGAAAATATACTTACAAGGCTTTTTAGGGCTCCTCCTTATCTTGGCACGTGGATAACTATTTTGAATACAAATACGGACAAAAATAATTATCTTACTGATTGGCACCTAGCATCTTACGAAATATATCACCCATTGCGATTTAATACAAACATACGTCAACTACAAGCTTTCAGTCAAGTAAATACGACAAAAAAATATATAAAAACCTTATCTTACTATTTACTTCCTATCAGTTCCGAAACAGTCGTGAGAGCAGTACAACTTCTCGTTGCGCAGCAGCAACTTCTTCCCCATCAGCGGCTTCTTGCACACCTTACAGGCGAAACACTCGTCCACGGCATGGAAATGCACCGTATTTAGGCTGCACCCCACCTCGTCCGGCTTGATGACCTTGCCGCACGAGCTGCACTTGCTCGCCTTGCTGTGCTCGAAACACGGGAGGCAGTACGGCATCTCGTCCTCCAGGGTGTAATCCTGGCCGGCGAGCGGCTTGTCGCACTCGATACAACAGAAGTGCTTCAAGTGGAACGTGGAGTTCTCCGCCAGGCAGTACTCCTTGGTGAAGATCAGCTCGTCGCAGGCCTTGCACCTGGGGAAGCCCCGCACCTTGGCGTAGTCTCTCCCGCAGTAGACGTTGTCCGTTTCCTTGTTGTAGAAGTAGACGTTGTCGGCGAGGATCTGGTTGCACCCGGCGCACTTGAAGCACTGCGCGTGGAACAATACGTTGGCCCTGTCGATGGTTACGGCGAACTCGTTCTCCTCGAACGGTTTCTTGCAGTAGTGGCAGTCGGGGAGTTTTACGTTGTTCAGGATCTCCCGTAGGCTGTCCGGGCTGTAGTCCTCGTAGAAGTCGTTGGTGCCCTGTGTAGCTGCCTTGATTTCTGGGTAGTCGATGTCTTGGATCGCCCCGATGGTCACTTGGCTCGGCTGCAGGTAGTCCTCGTCGATATTGATTTTGCCTGGGTGCAGTTCTGACAGTTTTTTAGTAGGTTTGGCGCCGGGCGAGAAGGTTTGTTGACTTGGGATGACCCCGCCTGGATGGTAAGGATCGTACGGTGCTAAGGGCACGTCAGGGTTTGGCACCTTCGATGGACTGTTGCCTGGACCGGCGTACTGACCAGGCCTGAGACGGCTTGAATTTTGGTCGTAAGGCACATTTACTCCCTCCGTAGGGACATTACCACCTGGATACGGTTGTTCGTAAGGCACATTTTGAGTGTATGGGTTGCTCAGACCCAGATTCGATGAACTATCGTTGGGTCCGATATACTGTCCTGGTCTCAGACCGCTCGAATTTTGGTCGTAAGGCACGTTTATGCCCTCTGTAGGAACATTACCACCTTGATAAGGTTGTTGGTAAGGCACATTTTGAGTGTATGGGTTGCTCAGACCTAGATTTGGTGGAGTATCGTTGGGTCCGGTATACTGTCCTGGTTTCAGACCTCTCAAATTTTGGTCGTAGGGTGAATTCTTAATATCGAAAGGTACGTTGGGGCCTTGTGCGGGAATATTGTCACTTGGATACGACTTTTCATGTTGTCCAAGCAGATTTTGATCGTGTGGTACATTTTCGTCGAGTGGAGCTTTGTAATCGGGATATCTGCCCGTAGGTACTTTAAGTTGATTCTCTCCAAATTTGTTATCAAAGTACCCGGGTGGGTAGTTCTCATAAGCCAAATTTGGTGGCGCAAAAGCATTTTCTTCATTGGTATTTTCTCGTCTGGTAGAATTTAGATCGTTGGGGTTGTAAGTACCAAACGCGAGATCTTTTAGGTTTTTGCCCACTTTAGTAGGAGTTAGCATTTCCGAAACTACGTTGTACTTGCCCGGTACGTAACTCGGTAACCCTGGTCCGTTATTTTTCCTCATTTCTCCTACGTTTTCGTAATTAAGCGCGTTATTTTCAGCGGGTGTTCCAAAGTTTTGTTCCTGGTCATCCTTTTTGTGACCGCTTGGGTACTTGGCGAGATGTTTAGCGAAATTGGGGTGTAACTGATCCAAATCCTCCATAAAACTCGTCTCAGGCTCAGAACCCGGCACCTCGCTTTGTCGATAACCGCTCGGACTTCTCGAACCAAGTCTCGGAACGTTAGAAGTATAGTTGGGGTTTCTCGAGGGACTGTCGCCGATATATCTCTCGCCTGGTCTGTACCCTGAAGTTTTGTTGTAAGGGGCGAACGCGCTGTTTGGCTGATTGGAAACGTTTCCGGGTGTACGCTCATCAGTCGGTACATTCTGTTGGCCGACTTTGTATGGATAGGGCTGTGCGTGATGGCCGCTTTGCTGTATAAACTGACTTGGAACGTTCTTCGGGTTGAAATTGAGGTTTTGCAGAAGGTTCTCGTCAATCGTCGGAGGAATATTTTGATCTGGATGACTACCCGCGATATAGTTCCTGCTTTGTCTTGATTTCAACCCGACGGAAAACTGAGCATTTGTGGGCACCTGATTCGTATCTTTCGTGTAACCGGGGTAGTTGATATCGCGTACGTTGTTCGAAACCCACGGATTAAGGTTTACTTCCGTGGTACTGACCACATTCGGCTTCAACTTAGGTAGCATTTTGTTCGTAGGCTCCTGCAAATTAAGCTTCTCCAACTTCTCGTTCACGCCTTGCGGTTTCAGCGCGTTGGCCCTGTTTTGCGAGTGAAGTTTAACGATTTCCGACAGAGGTATGCCTTTCGGGTAACGACTGGCTATCAGAGCCGCCTCGCTGGGGTTCAGCATGTGCAGATTAGCTTTTATGATGTTCGACAAGCTCACGATTTGTCCCACGCCGACACTAGTTTGTTTCACGTGGGAAATGTAGTCGTTCATCTGTTTCAGTTCGTCATTGCTTAGTTCGTGGCAAAGCGTCGGGTCGATGTCGTGGATAGGGATTTGTTTTTGCAGGAGTTGTTTCCTGTCCTGCGCCGCTTGGGAGCCCTTGACAGGGAGCTGTTCTGGGGGCAGCGTTTTGAGGTATTTATCCACCGTTTCATTGTGGCCTTTCGGGGTCCAGTCCAGTTCAAGCTCGTCTTTTTTACCAGGCAGCTCTGCGAAAATAATTTAATGTTTAAAAAACTACCGGCAATTAATTGTTTGGAGGAACTTACTTATCTTCCTCTTGATTTTATTGGGTTTACTTCCCAGTAACTGGAATTGGGCCCATCCGTAAATATCGTCATCTTGAACCTCGTGTTCTTCTTTGGAGCACTTGCAAATTTTACAGCATTTCCTCCAAAAGTGAAGATCCAGTCCTAAAAATTAATTTTTATAGCACAGTAAAACTACATTTGCTTCAACAATCAACAACACGATAAAGTAATTATATTCCAACAAAAGAATTGCTGAAGTTGCAAAACTTACCAGGGCATTTTTCTCCGCATTTCAAGCAAGGGGCGCCGGCTCCAGTCTCGTGGCCTAATCTCGCTTTCAGTCTTCTCTCTCTCTTGTCTTCTAATTCCTGCAACCAGTTCGGGGTTTCCGAAACTTCAATTTCGCTACTCATTTCGCTTTAAAACTTTCCGACACAAATAGCTGCTCCACCCATGCACATCTATCAATTACAATGAACTCTCTTATCAACAAGTGGTCTTTCGAGATGAGTAATTTCTATTTCTGAGTCATGATTCGTGTTGTAAACAATGTCGGGTATGGATACTGATCGTTATGGAGAAAAATCGACAGAATGAAGTGAAGTTAGCCGTAGGCGTACTGAATCGCTCTATACTTTACCAGTTACCGTTCATCGGATAGTTCCTAGCGTTTCATAATTTATTCGGCCTGCAAAGGTGGGATTAAAATAATTCTTGTTGCGTGTTTAATTTTTATTGCCTTGTTATTTCAACTACAAATTTTATTTTGGCGTATTAGTTAAACTTAATAAATTCACAACCACAGTTTACGTTTTGCAAGTTTCACATGTTATATATTACAAAGTTGAACGGGTTTAATTCAATTTTGTATTACAGTACGATTGTCTAATAATATTTGTAGTATTGCTGAACAAAGTATAGGATAGTTTCACCCTGTACTAGGATTGCTGCGCTGTTTTTTTTTTTGCTATTTTGGTGACTTTTTGACCTTAAAAACTTCAAAAATTCTTTGTTTTGGAGTAAATTGCCACAATCTGATATTAAAGCAGTTGAAATCTCAATTTTTGCATGTTTTCGACCTATTGCCGTTTGACTTCGACCTAAACGATCTCATTTTTGACCACCTTATTAGAATTTTAATCAAAAAACGACACTGACAACAATTTATGATCGAAAACAGGAAAATGGACTGGGAAAAAGTTTGAGAAAACTAATCAAGAACCAGCGCAGTGACCCTACTAGAAATAATATTTTTTTGTAAACATATCGAACACCTAAAAAGTACAAAAAACATCCTAAAATTTAAACTCACAGCCAAAATAACAACGTGTCAAATGCATTCATAGTTTGATTTTGTAAAGTTTTTTTTTAAATAAGGGTCAACGATAGATAAAAAAGTATAAAAGAGAAAATACTATCAAGAATTAATTGTGTTTGATATTATCATACAGGGTGTAAAAACGCTAAGAAACCAGGGCGTGCAGTTAAAAGATCACCACTTGATATACCTATTATTCATTTATTTCGTTAAAAAAAATTATTGGCACACAGTCGAAGGAGAATTAAGTAGATGACGCGACGGAAACCTTACACAAGTGGTAGGCTTTTAAACGTAAGCGTAAGTCTTATAAAAAAACACATCGGAACAACATTAGCCGCAAAACGGTTCAACAGTTTCAACAACTTCAGTTTTAAACCTCTATAATCACATCGTAAACGTTGAGCTCACCTAACGCTTGAACCTAACACTTCCCCAAGCTTTCGTAAATGAAACACACCATTTTCAAAACAGATCAAATAACGACACACTTATTCCTATCTAACGCCTCCTGGATGTTGTCCAACATCGGACTCTGATCCCTGCTGCTCAAATTGTCGATCATATTAATCAGTTCCTTAAAAACCGCCACTACCTTCCAGTTGTACTTGGCACTGCACTCAATATAACCGGACTTCCAGTGCTTTTTTACTAAGTTTACTATATCCCTACGTTTCTCGTCCGTCCCGCTGGCTATAGCGGGTTTCGAGCTGTTACTGGTGCCTTCCTCGGGGACGATGAGGTCTTGTTTGTTGCCCACTACGAGCAGCGGGACGTTTTGCATGTTGCGGGACTCACAGATCTGCTCCCTCAGCGTCCGGACGTATTGGAAGGTGTCGATGTTGGATAAGTCGAAGACTAGGATGTAAGCCGTGGCGCTGCGCAAGCCGTAATACCTGTAGTTGGCCCACTCGTAGTACGAATTGACTGGGAAGTACGGTATTACGGGCAGGTCCGATATTTTTATTTCGTACAGCCTTTCGTTCGTGATGACCGAGGGGTAGTAAGTGTGTTTTCTGTCCGTTGGGATGTACTCTTCGCAGAATTCGTTCCACACGAATTGCTGTTTTTTGGTCGTAGCGGGCAAGTTGGGGAAACATGAAACAAAGGAAAAAATAATTAGATATTATGGTTTCTAAGACTGGCAAAATTGGAAGCTATTTTACAAATCTGCACATTTAAATTTCATGTCACAAGAGTAAGAAAATGAGGGAGAAAAAATTCCCATTAACTAGACAATTTTGATAAATAATATTAAATATTGTCATATACGTCAGATAGAAATCCACATAATTATAAGAAATATGTCTTAAAATTTTGAATTAAAATCAAACGTAATCAACTGACATTTTGGGGCAAAATCCCTTCTGCCAACAGTGTCCACCATGAAATAAAAGTTTGAATTTTTAATACATTATGTATATACGAGTTAATTAAATGTCTCATATTTTGAGAAATTCATTAAGCAATTATAAAATATAACAATTAAAATCCAATAAATACAGACTTACGTTAAACCGCCATTTTGGTTTGAATTACAGTCACTAGATATGTTATCTAGTGACTGTAGTTTGAATTTAACGCTCGCGCCATCTCACGTCATTATTCTGAACGTTCTAATTCGCAAGATTGTTAGTAGATGGCGCCACAAATCCGATTATTTTGATCGGTGGTTTACAGAGCTACAATTGTTAATTATTTTATTATTTACAACGATTTTCCGTCAAACCGCAGAATGTAAAGGAAAACTGAGACTACTACTGATATGTTTTTACCTGGATTCAGGCCATTTATAGTCAAATTGAATAAAATTAAAATTTTTGAAACAATTTACCAATACTTTAATAGCCATAATGTAATTAATTGTATATATTTGTAACTAAGATTTCAGAATTTAACTTTTTTAAAATTAATTTGCGATTATAACACATTTTGTTTTCTTTTTGTATTTATGAACACATTTGTGATCAACAACAGCTGACGCCATCTAATTCAATTTCCATGAAAATTCTAGTTTGCTGAATCGTCAGTAGATAACGCCATGTAGAATAATTTGATGCCATATCCAATTATTTTTACACAATTTACCGAAATTAATCCCTATAATGTAATTATTTGTACATTGTAATTATGATCTTTCATTTTTGTACATTCTTGGTTTATAAAAGTGGTGGTAAAGTAATGCCAGCGACATCTAATTTCATTACCCCCACTCTTCTAATTAACTGACTGGTTAATAGATGGCGCTACGAATTCTCGTATTTAGAGGCCGAATTCAAATTGTTTCACAATTTACCAATATTTTTCCCCACAGTGTAGTTAGGTGTACATATTTGTAACTATGATTCCATAAGTTTACGTTTCTTATATTATATTTTATTTTTATTTATTTCCTTATATTTGCAAATTTGATCAGACTACTACCATCTATGTCCATCACCTTGAAGGTTCAAGTTCGGTCAATCGTTAGTAGATGGCGGTACACATCGACGGTCATTTTTTCAATTTTTGAGGTTAAAGAATTCGGTCGGTCTTTTTCGATTATTATAAATTGGTTACTATTTTTTACTGGGCTTTGAGGATAAAGAGATACGCGATTTTTCGCTTGTTTTAGGTGAAACGCCATTTCAAATTCAGTTATCTCGTACACGATTTACGACGAGAATAGTGTCCCAAGAAGGTAACTATTTAGTCGTACGTTTGTCACTCTGGACATATTAATATTACATTACGTTGTAAAAACTTCTTATAAGTGTCATTAGTGTCGTGACGGAGAAAATGTGCAGGGTCGTTTATAACTTATTAGGCCCTAAGTTGCCTGTTATTTTTCACGGAGACAAATGGACAGCCGGAGAAGATAATCTACTTCGGACTTGCCTCAAAGAAACAGATATTTATGTTGTAATAAAACCAGGCAAGATGAGAAGGAAACTTATAACTTACGTCTTTGTTATTATTTTACTGTGGATAATGGAAAATTAGAATAAAATAGTCCCAAAGTTTAAACCATATATGTGTATTATAAAAAAAAAAATATAGTTACTGTACATTAAGATAATTGTAGAAATATATATCTTTTGATGCTCTTCGTGACGTCGGGACAAAATTTTTATTGCTTTCATGAGTAGGGAACGTTGTAAATCATGTCGTAAAACGTTGCTAGTTACGTCGAACATTCAGGGGCATAAAACTACATAAAAAGCATTTATTCAATAATAATGACGATCATATCAAAAGCAGAAAAAAGTTTTAGTAACTTATCTGCATAATGTAAAGAGTATTATGGAAAAACAAAGTACCTACATTTTAATTTACTTCCATCAAACAGCAATCGATTCAAAATTCAATTAATCTCGGAATTCGTGCTTTTTAATTAGATAAAAAGCGCACGCCAAAGAACATCTTAAACAAGTGAATGCCTACTTTTTAATTCACGGCTTCCGTCGACGATCGTGTGAAGAATTTAGAGGAATTTAATTATGACGTCTCTGTTAGCAACGAGAACCGATTATTAAAAAATTCTTTCTAAGTCCCACGCGACGGAATCTAGTAAATAACAATAGCACGGTCTATACGGGGTGTCCCGTTTGCCTTCATCAACCAAATCAATTGATAGCGATTTTGTGGATTTATAGAACATAGAGAAATACGGCGATTCTTCTACGGACCATGGGTCTATCGTCTTTTGTTTTCGAGATAGAGAATGTCAAATATGACTTTTTAAAATCAAATGTAGCGATATCGTTTCCATTACACTTAAATTTGGTTTTATTTAATTTCACACAAGTAAGATGTTGCTAAAATCAACGTTTTTTGAGAAATCACAATTGAGGCTTCTACAGTCGACCAACTTTTGTCTTTAATATACAGGGTGTCCCGCTAAGGTCGGCGAGGTACGATATTAGGGAAAGTATAAGCCCTAGAACTTCGGGAAAAAAAATTTTACTAATAAATCAACCAAGAAAAATGGCTGGAAATAGTTTTCAAGTTCGTAGCTCGGCCGCTAGGGGGCGCAATCTACATACCAAAACATAAAGTAGAATTTTTCTTAGAAATGTTTCCTATTCAGGTATATTAAACAGTACAAATATGGATAGACGGATTCATTGCGCATAACTTATTGACATTTTGTTCTATCTCTCGATAGAAAGGGTGGGGGAAGCCCACTACTCTTTACTTGGAGCTTGTTTTCATCCATAAGAATCTGCGTTATAGGCTGAGAAACTCCTGGTTAAGAGTTGCAAGGTACTAGGGTAGACGTTCGAACACGTCCTTTGATAGCGCAGACGTCCTACAGCGATCTTCGCCTTAAATTTTGCATTTTTGCCTCCAAAATTTTGTCGATCTTTGGAATCCGCTTGACTTGTACTGATATCTGGACTGTACATAGTTTAGTGTGCTATTCGTATCTTTTTAACACTCTGTAACGCTTACCTCTCACAACTATGTTGCGTTTTACAGGATTGGTCGCAACGGAAAACATAAACTTCAACCGGTTTGGCAATGCAGTCACATTTATTAATCCCCATCCCCTAATCCGCGCCGCAGTTCCCCCCTAACCGGTTTCCGCTGGAGACTTCCCAGTTTTTGTCCTCTCATCCGACAATTCGGACGGAAACGCTACGTGATCGCCGACGGGGCGCTACGTGACCGCATTTCGAAAATTCTCCCCCAGCCACCCATTTGTCGGGACAACTTTAAGCTGGTAAGATCGATCAGTTCCTAGCGGGCAGCCGACCAGAGCACACGTGTTTTGTGAAAGTGTAGTGCAAGGA